>NW_026996123.1:0-64869 GCF_035044405.1 Drosophila montana | reverse complement strand
TCGGTATAGTAATAAAATAAATCAACTAGTTTTTTTGTCTAGAGTAAGCAAAAGATATGTTAAATTTGGTTAGTGGTAGGGAAGATAATATCATATAATAAATGATCATTGCTTCTAACTTAAAGTAAAATTAATTCATTTATATGTTATAATAGTTTTTGGAATGTTAAGGAATAACCACAACTTAAATGAAAGATCTAATTGGCGTAAATAAAGAAGTTACCATGAATTCTAACTAAGAGCCTTTCCCATTCCGGGATTTATGAAAAGCGGACTTGAGTCAATGTAAACAATAACAAGGGTGTACAAGGGATCGTCTCAAACATGTCTTGGCCCTTGGACGATCATGGTAGGGTGGGCATACGCTGCTCCCAATTTCCATACCTGGGGTAGCTATCGTACACTATACATTCATAAATAAGTGCAGACCTACTTTTCTTTTCTTTGTCTATGCTGTCGTTTCAACCGATTGATAGGCGACCTGTTCCCCCAAAACAACACGCGAAATTTTAATAATTAATAATTTGCAAACGAGCATTTGACATCTCGGAATTTTTTCCTGAACCCCCCCATCGCCGACGAGATAGAGCCGGAAAACTAGCGCGTGCTCCGTAAGGTGTCTATACTTCCATCAGCTCGACTCTGCAACTATCCTACGTTGTATGTTACAGTTATTATTTAATTATTTTTGGCGCCCAACGTGGGGCCCGATCCGGCAAGCCCCGATCTTAAATACAATAGAGCAATTTTCTTTCTCAGTCAATAACATCTGACTTTACTCAATCAGTTGGAACATGGTTCCATTTCCCTTGTCCTTGTTTATTGTTGAAAGGCTATGGATTACCTAGCATTTCTAAACAGCTCAGGTCCGAACCTATAAAACAACAAATAAACGCATGTCCATTCGTTCTGATTGCTGGATAAGTTGGTTTTTCAAATTAAAGCTAACTCCGCAATCAACAGTAACTATTGTGAACTATCCTTGTATTCTTAATTATTTTGTGGAATTTTTTCTGGATGCTGGTTTAAAACGTGGACAAGTTCTACGGCCTACCGCTAACTGGAAACATGGTATTAAGATACCCTAAGTGGTCCACTGGATACGTGAATGTTTAAATGATCACCACCCAGTTACCACACATCCCTTCCTCTTCTTTGTGTTATTTCACCTTGTTTCAGGCATAGATTACAACATTTTGTTCCCTCTTTCATTGCTACCTGTTAAAATCTTCCTGGATAATATACTGGTGACTAAGGATCCTGGTCGTCTTAGTGTTGCTGGTGCGTTTTCTTAACTAGGCAGGCAATTGGGTTGATTAACTTTATATTACAGTATACCGCTGATTTTCAGTGAAAGACGGTAGCATTCTTATCTGATACTTGATAATTCTAGCGATCAGGCATACTGCCGTTTGCTATGCGGCTGATCGTTGCTTTATCAACATATCCTAAAGAAACTATCGTTTACAATATGTTGTAGATATCGTATATTATAAATGCCTTTACTTGTTGCACATTTATGAACAGTGTTATTATTACTCAGGAAAGTGGCTCATAAGTTCCGGATATATTAATGAAGTATTTTGAAGTTTTTCAAAAAAAAAAAAAAAATTTATTTTGATATTATTTTTAAGCTTAATTACGAATGTTAAATATAACTGCTTTTATGAAACTGTGGCAAATTGGTCATGTTCGTAGCCCGCAGTTGTGAAAACTTAGCTGGTGAGGTTCAGTGCTACATTTGTCTTAAAGATATTGATCACAGAGCTCAACTTTTATCGACCAGCTGCAATCATACTTTTCATTGGGTATGTTTTAATCGGAAGGTTTCCAACAGAAACATTTGTCCTGTTTGTAGAGCATCATTACAATCCTCTACCTTGAATTTAACTTTCAACTCCGATTTGAGTCAGTCGACCCAAAGTCTACCATCTCTAAACATGCCAACCGTCACTAGAGCTCATAAAAGCAATACAACCGCTGAGCGAAGCAATATGGACAACGCTCCACAGAACTCTGAAGAAACCTCCAACTTAGCCAATAGGGAGACTTCTCCGATTATTAGCGAACTGCAGCAAACACTGGCCGATGTCCTAACCTTGCAGGCAGTTAAACAAACTGAGCTAATTACTCAGTCGCTAAATGAAGGATTTAGAAACCTGATGACGATTTTTAACAGTCAAGTAGCATCTTCTTCGCAATCTCGTTCACTACCCTTACCAACCAGTCCACCTACTACGTCTCAAGGTTTAGTGGCACAAACAGCTGACCCATCTGTGTTGCCACGAACGTCCAATGATGCCAACAATCAAAATGTAAGGCCCCAAAATCGAGCAACTCCTGTTAGTATGACTCCGACTAATTTAATGCCCAGGCTTTCTTCATTAGGAACCGAGCTACGTCCAGATCGGATAAGCCAAATAATCGCCAATTGGAAACTGAAGTTTTCCGGTAGGTCAGGCATATTTGTTGAAGACTTTATATATCGCGTAGAGGCATTAACCATCCAATCTTTAGACGGCAATTACGAACTATTAGCTCGTTATGTTAGTAATTTATTTGAGGGAAGCGCAACCGAGTGGTTTTGGCGCTATCACAAAAGCGTACATGAAATAAAATGGGAAGAATTGAAAAACGCCTTGCGAGTTCAGTTCAGGGAAGAGCGTACAGATGTAAACATTCGAGCTGCAATCGACCGTCGCAAGCAAAAGGACAACGAATCCTTCGATGAGTTTTACGAAGCTGTTGTTGCAATAGCAGATAAATTATCTGAACCCTTGCCAGAAGCATATTTATTGGCCTCTATTAGATCAAATCTATTACCTGAAATCCAACACGAGCTTTTATATGAAAAGATCGAAAGCATAACTAAGTTGAGAAGCGTTGTTAGGAAACGAGAAGTGTTTTTCCAGACAATACAGAAGCCTCAAGTGGCGAAACCACGACCTGCTCCAAGGCCAGCACCCCGACTTGTACACGAGGTTGATACCAATTCTGATAATGAATCAGTTACAAGCGATAACGATGTAGCAGCCATAAGTCTGACCTGTTGGAATTGTGGCAGCAGTGGCCACCGTTATCAAGACTGCGTGGCCGATCGTCGCGTTTTCTGTTATGGCTGTGGTCAAGCAGACACATATAAACCAAGTTGTGCTAGATGCAGTCATGCAAAAAACTCTTTGCCGCGTGCACCGCCGAAAAGTGCACGCAGACTATTAGTATCGAAAGCGACCAACACAGATTAGAAGCTTCTAGTGCTTCTAATATATATCTACCGGACTTTACAGACTTACCAGAGGTACCTTTACGCAATCGTCTTCAAAATACTAATAATCAAGTCGTCAGCCCCCATAGTAAGAGAATGGCACGTTCCAAGTTTCGGAGAAATGCCTATTATAAACATCGAAAACTCGAGAGTAAGTCCCTACTATCCGCTATAGTAGGCCACGATATTCGGCCGTACGCAGAGGTGTTAATATTAGGCAGATATGTATGTGGTTTATTGGATACAGGTGCTTCCATTAGTTGCATTGGTGGGAGCTTTGCTAAAAACATATTACAAGATCGAATACCTCACAAACTCATGTGCTCTACTATACGGACTGCAGATGGTAACACACAGAGAGTTGTCGGAAAATTACGTACCGAAGTACAGTATAGAGGAAATACCAAGACTTTGACCTTCTATCTAGTCCCATCGTTAGTTCAGCATCTTTATTTAGGTATTGATTTTTGGGCCGAATTCGATTTACTGCCGTCCGTCTTGACGAATACTGCCAATTTGGACAGCATCGAAGGTCCAGATATATGTGCATATCGACCATTGACGGAATCGCAACGAATAATTTTGAATAAGACTATTCAGTGTTTTCCATCCTTCACGAAAAATGGCTTAGGAAAGACAAACCTTCTTGAGCATGTGATTGATGTTGGCGATTCAAAGCCAATCAAACAAAGACACTATGCCGTCTCTCCAGCGATCGAAAAGTTAATGTTCGATGAACTTGATCGCATGATTGCACTAGGAGTAATTGAGGAGTCAGACAGTGCATGGTCGTCGCCAGTGGTACTTGTGCGCAAGCCCGGCAAAGTCAGACTTTGCATTGATAGTCGTAAAGTCAATGAAGTAACACGAAAAGACGCATATCCCATGCCGCTAATCGACGGGATACTCAGCCGTCTTCCGAAGGCTGAGTACATAACTAGCCTTGACTTAAAAGATGCCTATTGGCAAATACCACTAGAACCAAGTTCTCGGGATAAAACAGCCTTTACAGTGCCAGGTAGAGCCCTCTACCAATTTACGGTCATGCCTTTTGGCCTAACCAATGCACCGTCGACGATGTCAAAGCTAATGGATAGAATAATCCCTGTTAGATTGAAAAATGAAGTTTTTATATACTTGGATGATCTACTGATAGTTTCTGAATCTTTTGAGAAACATATTGTTGTATTGAAAGAGATAGCCATGTGCCTTTCTAATGCAGGATTGACAATAAATGTTGAGAAAAGTAAATTTTGCGTAAAAGAAGTGAAGTATTTAGGCCATGTGGTCGGCTATGGAACAATAGCTATGGACCCTGAAAAAATTTCGGCAATAAATAACTATCCAGCGCCCCGCTCATTAAAACAGCTTCGCCGTTTTCTGGGTATGACTGGATGGTACCAAAAATTTATTTGCAATTTTGCTTCGCTAGCATCACCGCTCACCGATGCCCTCAAGCACAAACGTCGTTTTGAATGGTCGGAACCAGCTGAAAATGCCTTTCAATCTCTGAAAAAGGCGATGTGCAAAGCTCCTGTATTGCATACACCAGATTTCGAGGCCCCATTTTATATTCACTGTGACGCTAGTCACACTGGTGTTGGAGGAGTCCTTATGCAAATAAATAAACAGGGCGATGAGATTCCCATTGCCTATATGTCACGAAAACTTAATCAATGTCAAAGAAACTACTCTGTTACCGAAAAAGAGTGTTTAGCCGCAATAGTATGTATAAAAAAATTCCGTGCATATGTTGAGGGTCAGTCTTTTACTGTGATTACTGATCATGCGTCCTTAAAATGGCTGATGGGCCAAACAGACCTAAGCAGCCGATTGGCACGATGGGCGTTGAAGCTGCAGGGGTATACCTTTTCGATCGTAAAGGATCCAAAAATATTGTGCCCGACGCTTTATCAAGAATTTACACTGAGGACTTATCGGCCATCGACGTCTCTACCTTTATAGACCTGCAATCGCCTTGTTTTCAATGGACTGGCTATCAGGATCTGCGGACAAAAATAGAGAAAAACCAAAACCAGCTACCTGACGTCAGAATTTTGGATGGTTTTATCTATCGGCGAACTGAGCACGCAATAGAAGACAAAGTCGAAAAAGTGCCGATGATTTAGTTTGGAAATTGGCTTCCCTTAGAGTTAGTGCCTATAGCATTAGAAATGGCTCATGACAATCCACTTTCCGCTCATGGGGGAATCAACAAAACTTTAGAAAGAGTGCGAAGGTATTACTATTTGCCCAATTTGGTGACATCAGTTGAAGAATACAATAACCAGTGCGAGATCTGCAAAACTACTAAAAGTCCAAATAATGTACTCAGACCCCCACTTGCAAAAAGCGGAGACAGTAATCGGTTCTTTCAAAAACTCTATGTTGACTTTCTCGGTCCGCATCCGAGATCCAAGGCTGGTAATGTAGGAATTTTTATTGTACTCGAACACTTTACGAAATTTCCCTTTCTGAAAGCCGTAAAAAAATTTACTGCAGACGCCATTATACAATTTTTGGAAGAGGACCTGTTTCATTGTTTTGGCGTTCCCGAAACGGTAGTTTCTGATAATGGAGTACAGTTCAAGTCACATGCCTTTAATAATTTAATGCAAAAGTATAGAATAAACCATGCCTATACAGCGGTCTACGCACCACAGGCTTATGCCTCCGAGCGTGTTAATAGGTCTGTAATTTCGGACATAAAAGCCTATATTCATCCCAATCAAGCAAAAAGCTTAACAATTTGAGAAGCCGAGAGGTCTCCTATGTCGCTGGACAGGAAGTCTTTCGTAAAAACTTTCAACAAAGTAATTTTGCCAAGGGGCTTAATGCGAAGCTCGCCCCGACATTCGAAAAAGCAAGAATTCGTCATAAGCTAGGAAACAGTTATTATGAGATTGAAGATATGCAGGGTAATCTAATTGGAAAATATCATGCAAAAGATATTAAACAATAACTTCTCTTTCAGTCCTTGTCACAAGCGCTTATCACCCTTGTGGTACCCCCAAGTGCGATTTTGGTCCGGGGGCTTGTAGTGGCGCTTGTTACCAAAAATTAGTTGACTATTTTTTTAGTGTGCCCAAAAGTAGGCAATGGAATTTTCGTTAATGCAGTTGTGACTAACAATTGGTTTGACACTTAGTAGTAGATTTCTTTTAGTTTTAGTAGTATTTTTGTTAATTATTGTAGTTTGCCTACCTACGCAGAATATGACAACAAAAATATAAATATAAAATAATATAATATAAATAATAATATATATGTATATTTATATTTATTTAAAATGTTAGCTGAAATATAAAATTACTCGATTGCACTTGGAAATTGCACACTTGTGTTCGATCTACAAGAAAATTGCGTGTCTGCGAATTTTCGATACGGTGAGGTTAGATGACACTTCCGCAAGCCAGACTCGACCTTTCTACCATTGATTGTCAACCAGAGCAGTCGCATTTAATAATTTTGCGTAAAGCTTAGCCTAACCTGCAAGCACGATTTTGTATTTTTTTTTTCATCTTTTGTGCTAAATTTAAAAATAAATAATTACCACAAAGTTGCCACTACAAAAAAAAAAAAAAAAAAAAAGAAACTTTTTGTTGCAGAAATATACAAGGCTGTAAGTTTAAATACTACAGAAAAGAAATTCATGCTTAATGGCATTGGTCCACAGAACTCCCATTGGCTTGAGTCCATGCAGGCAGCTAGCAATTGGTGCATAGCTGACCGTAGTTTGAAAAAGCAGAGCCCACAGTCGGACGGAACAACCTTTCCAAGTTTTAATTTTGGTGCCAATCCAAAATAGGGTAAATATTTCTCTTCTCTTGCGGACCAGCCGCTCATTGCTTTTGCGCTGCGTACTTTTTTTTCTAATAATCTTTTGCTGGTGTACACAGATTGGCACTTATACAGGAACCCCTAAGCTCAGTTTCTCACTCTCTGAAATAAACGAGCTGAATCGGAATTACGGGCACAGGGAGCATTGCAGATCATCGCCACCTGACGCATGTGCTAAACGAAAACGGATCGACACACAAAAAAAAAAAAAAAAAATTGGTATAAGTTAGCAATAGAAAGTGCCGCCGTTTGTAATAGTCCGAGCCATAACCCGCAGTGAAAATTATTTTTGATTTAACAAGTTTGCTATGCTCGAATAATTTAATTGAATAAGTTATAATAGTTAATTACCGAGCGGCCAACCTGGCGACGAAGAAGTTGCATATTTTTTTTTGTTTTGGGTTTTGATAATATTCTCTTTTATTTTTTTAATTGTTTTTTTTTTTGCGTTGGGTATAATGTGCTTAAGCGAAAAGTGATTTTTGTCGGCAAATGAAAATTTTAAAACTTTAATTCATCTAAAACAATGCGTCAGAAAAATAAACCCTGCCTTTAAACATATTTATAAATACCACTCGTATGGACACCGCCGAAAGTACTTTCGTCACTGGATCTGCTAAATGGTAAGCTGGAACACCCCATTATAATTTACAATTGTTCTGTTTACCCAGGGTATTACTTGGCAGGTTCACGAACCAAAATAAGTTTTTTTTCTCAGCAGCCAAATGAGCATGCGTACGACAATTTTAAACAGTTGTTGTTGTTTTATCGCCTTGTTGTGCCAAAGCGTGAACCGAGCTTATGTGAAACCTGAGTAAACAACGGTAAAAAAAAAAAAAAAAAAAAAAATTGATAAAAAATTGGCGAGCGTTTGATCAGTCGCATGCAATGCATATCAGCCGTGCCCCGTACAGAAGTGGCACTAAATATTACGCACACCTCCGGTAAATTTATGAAACATCTAAAATGGCCTTTAGCCGCATAATATAATCTGCATGGCTTAATCCTACTTTTATTATAACGATACATATTTTCGTCTTTGCCATATTTGCATATATAAAATATACATATTTTTTCTAATTGTTTTCAGCAACTTTTCGCTTCGGTATAGTAATAAACTAAATCAACTAGTTTTTGCCTAGAGTAAGCAAAAGATATGTAAAACTTCGGTTAGTGGTAGGGAAGCAACTATAATATAATAAATGATCATTGCTTCTAACTTAAAGTAAAATTAACTCATTTAAATGTTGTAATAGTTTTTGGAATGTTAAGGAATAACAACAACTTAAATGAAAGATCTAATTGGCATAAATAAAGAAGTTACCATGAATTCTAACTAAGACCCTTTCCCATTCCGGGATTTATGAAAAGCGGACTTGAGTCAATGTAAACAATAACAAGGGTGTACAAGGGATCGTCTCAAACATGTCTTGGCTCTTGGACGATCATGGTAGGGTGGGCACGCGCTGCTCCCAATTTCCATCTCTGGGGTAGCTATCGTACACTATACGTTCATAAATAATTGCAAACCTACTTTTATTTTCTTCTCTTTTCTTTGTCTATGATGTCGTTTCAACCGATTGATAGGCGACCTGTTCCCCCAAAACAACACGCGAAATTTTAATTATTAATAATTTGCAAACGAGCATTTAACATCTCGGAATTTTTCCTGAGCCCTCCCATCGCCGACGAGATAGAGCCGGAAAACTAGCGCGTGCTCCGTAAGGTGTTTATACTTCTATCAGCTCGACTCTGCAACTATCCTACGTTGTATGTTACATAACAACGCGAGCAAATTTTGTGCGTGGTGTTAAATTGATGATCAGCTTAAGACAAAAATTTCGGTAGAACTTTTTTTATGTTATGAAGCTTATTACTACGTAAAGACGCGCAGCTGCAATTATCTGAGTGTGGTGTCTATTGCTTTGTGTAACTGTACAAGTGCAGCTGCAATTATCTAGTAAGGTGTTTATAGCTTTGCTTATCTGTTTGGATGCAGCTGCAATTATCTGAACAATGTTTTATTGCTTTGTTTAACTGTATTTATGCTTTTGCAGGCGATAAGCGCTTGCAGATTCGCAGCTGCAATTATGCTGCCTTCTTATATTTGTCACTATAACTGTGCATATGTGCGAATATGCCACTTCCCTTCCCTTATAGAGAAGTCTATGCCTAAGCAGTGACTTATTAGTACAATACAGGTAGTGTTGTTTGGTGAACATTACATTTTGTGGTTTTGCACCTTGGTTTGCATCATTTTACAAAAGTTTAATTGGATTTAATTCTACATATGGTAGATAAACGTAGAATATAATTAGTTATTTTGAAAAAATTACTTGAACAATTATGTTGTGATATTTATTTTGTTAATTCAAGAGGTGCGTATAGAGGTGTGAAATCTCTTTCTATTATTTAGTTTTTGACAAGTTGGCTTAGTTTCTAGTTACAATCATTTCTGTTGTTTGTATTGGTATTAAGTTACAAATTGGTATACATTTATTTATTGTTTGCATTTCATCATTCGTATTACGTCATTTAGCTCATGAATCCAATCCAATTTTGTGCAACGGTCTCTAAATTTTCTGGAATTCCACTCGATCATATTCGTCGAGTGTGCCTAAAAGATATTTTCATGCTGAGCCTATTATGTTAAACAGTCCTTGTTTCTGTCTATTTTCTTGGTGTAGTTGTACTGTTAATTGTTCTCAAATAAATTATTTTAATTTGTGGGACATGTGGTGAATAATAGAACTAACATCACTATTGTATTTCAGAGACCTGTGGTATTGAGATTTGATTAAATTTCGTTCGTTTCTTAAACTGTGTTTTATAGTAGTGAGTGACTCTATTTCTATTAGTTATTTTATAATGATCAGAATCTGTCTGTTCTACATTTTTGTTTGCTTTAAACGGGTTTTCCAATTTTCCTTTCTGAATGGGACCCTTTCTGTATCTATTGTCAATGTTGTATTCTTGTCGGTTATTATTTATTTTGTCTATTTTTCTCTCTTTATTTGTTTGAGTATCTAGCGTTGGCTGTCCATCATAAAGAAATATGTGTGCAGGTGTCTGCCCAGTGGTGTCATGCTTGGTTTTGTGGTTGTAAATGTAAAGAATTGTTTCTATCTTGTTTAATTTAATTTCGTCATCATCGGATGATTTGATTATGCGAATTTTTTCATTGATTGTTTTATGTAGTCTTTCTATGTCTGCTATGCCTGTTTTAGCCGTATTGAGCTGTAACTCAATTACTTCACTATCAAGCCATTGCTTGAGAGCCAAACTGGAGAATGCGCCATCTCTGTCTGTCTTTAAGAGTATGGGTTTACCAAGCTGATTAAAAATACGCATAAGTGCATTTTTACACTCTATCCAGTCCTTTGTTTTTATTTGTTCAAATGTTGAATAGATGTGTATGCAACTGACGTAGTGTTTACCTTCAGATGAATAGATATCCAACACGAATTTATCTCGACAGTGTTCAGGTTTGGGTGTAATTTTAAAAGGCATTTTTGTGTCTCGGTGCTCTGTTTTAGCTAGGTTACACACATTTCACTCATTAATTATATTTTGGATTAACAGTTGGCATTTTGGAAAATAATGATTTTCTTTTAAATAATTTGGTCATCTCCTGGATGACAGGGTGTAGAAGTTTTTTATCAGATTGGAGTATAATTTCTTTGAATTCGGCATATGAGCTTATGTTTTTTTATACGATGAGACTACGGGTCACTTTAGTGTAAGAGGTATTAATAAACACTTTTTGAGCTGTTTGGATAACTTCAAAGTCTGCATCACTCGCGATGTACATGGTGATCTTTTTATGAATGAAATAATCAAGCATGAACTGTTTAGCTTTTACAGGGGTCATTTGATCGTAATGGACTGTAGTTATTGAATTGACGAAAATAGTCAATTGTTCTATCCTGTTTTGATCTGATTTAATGAATATAATTTATTATACCCTGAACCAGTGAAAATGGGTAAAAGGGTATCATGTTTTTGTGCAATATATGTTACAGGCAGAAGGAAGCATCTTCGATCCCATAAAGTATATATATTCTTGATCAGCATCAATAGCCGAGTCGATCCAGCCATGTCTGTCTGTCTGTCTGTCCGTCCGTCCGTCTGTCCGTATGTATGAACGCAAGGATCTCAGAACTTATAAGAGCTAGAGACTTGAATTTTAGCTGTAGGTCCTACTAGTGCCCGCGCAGATCGAGTTTGTTTCCCATATTCGATAACTTGCCCCGTTTCCAAGTACTTGATAAAAATCTTGACATGTAGCTTCTAGAATAGTATATATATATCAAGTATGTTTCATTTTATACCTATCGCCACCTCCCCGCTACCACCATGAAGCCATAAATCAAGTTAATTATCGAACTTGTATTGCCGATCAATTTAACCCACAATTTATATGTAATTGACTTTTTGAGAATATACAAATATTCTATATTCTATTCTACAATAAGATGTACTGTCGAAAATTTCATTAAGATCGGTTAAGAAACACAAAAGTTATGTGCGCACGTTTTAACAGCAGCAAGCGCAAATTTCAAGAATTTCTTTATTCATGTACACACACACATTCATGCGCGTCTGCTTTGAATTTTCTTTATTCAGGGTATCCCCTGAACTTGTTTTTTCTTTATTTGTTTGAGTATCTAGCGTTGGCTGTCCATTATAAAGAAATATGTGTTCGAGTGTATGTCCAGTGGTGTCATGCTTGGTTTTGTCGTTGTAAATGTAAAGAATAGTTTCTATCTTGCTTAATTTGATTTCGTCAATTTCGTTGAAATAATCAAGTAAGAACTATTTAGCCTTTTCAGGGGTCATTTTATCATAATAGATTGAAGTTATTGAATTGCCGAAAATAGTCGATTGTTCTATCCTGTTTTGTTCTGATTTAATGAATATTATTTGTTTTTTTGGATAAATTTATTGGCTTTTCTGTTAATTAAATGAGGTCACTACTGTCTTCGTCTGCACTATGTTGGGTGGCTCCACCGAAATGATTTTCTTCCAGTTTAATTCTGAACAACGCATCAGCAATTGAATTTTGTTAGCCTTTAATATATTCTATTTTAAAATCAAATTCGGCCTATTTAATTCTCTACCTTTATAATTTAGCATTCGGTTCTTTTAAACTATGCAACCACCTGAGGGGTTGATGGTCACTGGCTATCTGGAAATGTCTTCCAAGTAAGTAATGACGGAACGTTGTAGTGGCCCAAACTATAGGGAGTAATTCTTTTTCGATAGCACTGTAATTTATTTCGTGATCATTCAGTGTTTTGCTACAGAATGACCATTTTGAGACAGGACGGCCCCTAGTGCCAAATTACTAGCATCTGTGATTAATAATATAATTTTTCCAAAATCAGGGAGTTTTAAAACTGGTTCACTTGTTATTAAAGCTTTAAGCTTCTTGAGAGCCTTTACATAATCGTGTTTTTTGTGTCTAATTTAGCTCCTTTTTTTCAATGTCATGAGTTTTGCCACATCAGCGTAGTTTGGGATGAATTTACGATGGTAACCTGTAAATCCAAGGAATGCTCTTATTTCTTTTACTTTTGTTGGAATTGGGTATGAAACTATCGCTTCAACTTTGAGAGGATTTGGTTTAATTCCATCGGGAGTCACGATATGACCAAGGAAGTTTGCTTCCCTTTTCAAGAACTCGCACTTGTCTAATTGCAATATTTTTTTAAAACTAATTGTAATGAGTTTATGTGTTCATCGAGAGATGTAGGTAAACCAGACAATGTTTATTAAAAAGTGGTCAAAGTATATTGTTCATACATCTTTGAAATGTAGCGGGTACGTTTCTCAAACCAAATGGCATACGAACGTATTCGTAGTGACCATTCTTGGTAGAAAATGCAGTTTTTGGTATGGTTCCGGATCCATTTCTAGCTGATGAAAGCCTTTCGCCAAATCGATTGTCGTAAAATATTGACATCTTCCTAATTTACCGAGTATTTCTTCCATGTTGGGTATGGGATATCTGTCCGGTATGGTAACTTCATTTAGTTTTCTGTAATCATTTTACTACTCTGTATTTTATTTTACCTGAAGCATCAGGTTTCTTAGATAAAACCCAAGTTGGACTATTATAGGGTGAATTCCTTTCTCTAATTAATCCTTGTACAAGCATTTCTTGTACCTGTTTCTCAACCTTTATTTCGTGCATTTGTGCTTGTGGATATTGTTTTGAATAAATGGGGGAATTATGTGTTGTATTTAGTTCGTGTTTAACTGTGTTTGTAAATGTTAAATGATCTCCTTCAATATATTGAAGATTCTTGAATTTATTTAATAAATTAGTTTAGAGCTTTCCTCTTGGTTGAGATGATCCAATCGAAATTGTTCAAAATTTAAATTTTTACTTGGTAGGGAAACTGATTTTTCATTTGATTTTAGTTCTTTTTGTATATAAAAAGATTTATCTTCTTCTGGACCTGAATTAATCAATTGGATGTTCTATCAAAAAGTGTAACTGTGCAATTTTTGTAATTTATAATAGTTTGTGCAGTATTGAGCAATCTTCTGCCAATTAACATGTCGTAATCGTTAGAGAAATCATGAAAATATAATTGTTGAGGGGTTTTGATTATGTTATTACTGTATAATTTGCTTAGCTGCCTCGAGTACTTTGCATAGACTTTAGACGCAGCTATCCTTAAAAGGCAGTTAACTTAATTTAATTTTTCTCTCCTTAAAGTGAATCGATTTCATAGTAACCACTATTTTTTTAAGTAGTACTGAATTCTATTTAACAATACCAAGTTTAATAAATTAAATTGATAGTTTTTATTAACTTTATGTATTTATATTGCATTAATTTCAATTTCAATACAGTTTATTAAATACATAAGAAAAACAAATCAAAAATCAACACATCTGATCATAGATGGCGCAGTTAACTTACACGATATTCATAGAAATTGTCAAAAAATTACTGCCGATAGGAGGCGCTTAAGTGCAAAAGGCTGTTAAGTTAGATGCACTTAACGTTATTAATTTCATACAAAATTAGCTCTTATTGTAGCGAAAAGAAAATTTCAGGCAGCTATCTTACCGATGCAGCTAAGTATCGAGGCAGCAAAGCAAATTATACTGTACTGGATAAGATAACTGATTTATTTATTGTTATGGGACCAATTGATGTAAGAACATCTTATTTTGTATTCTGAATTGGAAGGGAAAAAACATTTTCTCGCATCATGTTAATTGTAGACCCTATATCAATTAGGCATTTGTATTTGTAACCTTTGTGTCCTTTTTCTAGATACTGGTATTGTCCGAGGTAATTAACGGAAAATTTTCGTTGAATACTAAGTCATTTGGTTTTTGTTCAGCTGGTGCCTCGTATTGATTTTGGTCAACCTGGTCTTGGTGCTGATTGTAGTCATAGTACTCCTGTTCGTACAACTGTTGGTCGTAGTTCTTTTCGTTGTGGTTGTATTCTTGAGCAACCTGTATTCTCACCTCGTCAATAGACATTTTAGTTTGTTCACTGTCCGATGGTCTAAGTCTTTTAGTTGGTTGAAAGTTGGGGTTGTTGGGCATGGGGGCTTGTTCTGGTGTTTGAGGAAATGGATTGCTATTAAACGTAGGTTGTGAGTTCACAATTCTATTGGGACCAAATTTGTCCGTACGCCATAGGTTGTTTGTTAATCACTTGTGGGGCATAAGTCGGTCTGGGTGAGTACTGCTGTGGGTTAAAATTAAGCTGTAATGCTTGAGAATATTGTGGATATCTTGGTTGATAGCTAGCTTGATTAGTTTGATTTATCTTAAATTGACTCGAATTCGGATATTGGGTTTGGGCTTTACATTTAATTGTATCTTCATTATATTTGTTTACACCGAAGCTTGCATGTTCTTCATAGATGCCCTCATTTTGTGCTATGTTAACTAAAGATCTCAAGTTTGGAATATCATGATGCACCAATATTGCGAATAGTGTAGGTGGTAACTTTCGAATTAGTGTTTTAACAGAATCTTTAATTGCCTGCAGATAAATTATAAGATTACTATTGTTACCTTCTAGATGTAACTTAGATATTAATAGTTGACGTCGTTTCTCCGCCTCATCGCAGAATGCTCGCAGATTTCCCTTGTGGGGTGTTTCACGGAAATTCTCCAATAATTTATAGTTTGGCGTCTGTGGCTTGTATTCTGCAACTAACCTCTGCTTCAGGGAAGGCCAATCCTCGATGTTTGGCGGACCCAACGATCTAGTCACATGTACATCCAGTTTCCTTTCTACTGCTCCGAGAAGAATGCGCTGCTGTCGCGCGTCGTCCGTGTGGTAGGGAGATAGTACATAATCAACTCTGCTGATAAAGGTGTAGAGTGCTGCCAGCTCTCCAGTAAATGCTGAAATTGGGTTGCGCCATTTTTATTTTTAATTTCTTGTTCAATTCGAAGTAGAAAAAACAATTTATTTAATTTTAATTTTTTGTTTGTTTTCACTTTAAATGTTTAATTGTGCACCGTGCCATTGGACTTATGGGTAATTTTGTATGTTTTTAATATTTTTTTTTTATTTCTTCCACCTTGATGCGATAACCGATTTACAATCCTGGTTGAAGTAAAAAAAATACACGTAAGTTTACTAGTTACAGATTATAAAGGTTAATTTATTTTCCACTAGTGGTTCTTTTGTCGGATACTTTTTAGTATCCTACCGGCTGCGCTAGTGAAATCGTTTGTTTGAGTCGAATAACTGACCCGTGATAATATCACTAAGGTCAACGCCGAAATAATTCTTAAATACCAACGCGATCAAATTTTGTGCGTGGTGTTTAATTGATGATCAGCTTAAGACTAAAAGTTCAGTAGAACTTATTTTATGTTATGAAGCTTATTACTACGTAAAGACGCGCAGCTGCAATTATCTGAGTGAGGTGTCTATTGCTTTGTGTAACTGTACAAGTGCAGCTGCAATTATCTAAGTAAGGTGTTTATTGCTTTGCTTATCTGTATGGATGCAGCTGCAATTATCTGAATAATGTTTTTTTGCTTTGTTTAACTGTATTTATGCTTTTGCAGGCGATAAGCGCTTGCAGATTCGCAGCTGCAATTATGCTGCCTTCTTATATTTGTCACTATAACTGTGCATATGTGCGAATATATATATATAATGACGTATTCGCACATATGCACAGTTATAGTGACAAAAATAAGAAGGCAGCAATCTTCAACTTTAAACGATATCCAAAGGCACGTATTAACAACCTGATCGTATAATTCAAAATTCATTAAACTATTAAAAGTATCATTTCTTCATAAAGGTATTGAAGAAACTCATTCCATGGTTGTTTCCGTATGTTCATAACGCTGGGTACAGCATGATAACAAAGACGTGAATCCTTGGACCTAATAAAAACATCTCCACTAAGAAGAATCAGCCCACCAGGTGGCTCTTCTTGTGTGTTGTGATCCATATAAAAAAAACTGTGTTAAGAAATTAAAACACTTAAATACACTTTATTATGTTCCGAGCTAGCGGTTATTCACGAAGACTTCGAGCTATACATAAGTGCTGTCCGTTGAAGGACTTAAAACCCGGGAAGGGTTTTATGCATATAACACCGCCAAAAATGCGGTTGTCGCAAGCCAACCGGCACAATATATAAATAAGTTCAAGCTAGGTCAAGTTTAAATTAAGTTATTCTAAAGAGTGTTGCATTTGTCGTTATCGGCAGCATCGATTGTTTGCTTCGTTGGTTGCGTCCGATATTATCGGCCACGTCGATATCTTTTTGCCGTATGAGCAGAGTAGCGGGGGTGAAACTGGGCACACAGCTGCGCCCAATTTATTGAAGAGTGGCAACGCCGGGCTTTCGAACCACAGCGCCAAAAGGGCGATTACTATTAGCCGCCCGATTCGCTCCTAAAGAGATTGGATACGCCCTTAGCCTTCATTTGGGCCGTTGGCCCAAAAAAATGCAACTTTGCAGATGGGCAGTAACGATGCCTGGCTCGGATATGTATGCGTGTACCGAAATTTGGCACCGATGATGTTGCTGCCCAAATGTACATCCAGGAGTTCAATTTTGTCAGCGGTCAACGGCGGGCGAGCCGAATTTGAATGAATATTTTTTTTGTTTTTGCGATTTAATAAGGAAACGTGAATTCACAATAGAGGAAAATTAAAAAAAAAATTAAAACATACGTGCGACACGGGACGAACAAATAAAAACGATAAGATAATAAACAAAATAAACAGCCCACGGTTCCGGCAACGAAAAGACCAGCTCTCGGACCGGAAATGCCAACAGAGTCACACCCAGGCCTAGTTTCGATGCAACGGCGCACGTCAGCCATACCCTCGGCGCCCTGATCACCGACGCTGTCCAGGAGGATAGGCCAAGAAGCGGCCACGGGCGAGACCACGCCCATAGTACCGAGTGAGTCCGTTCCAAGAGCGTTTTACTAAAACGCATATTTATTTTTATTCCCGTATAAGTTATTAAATGTCTGGTCGATTCGACATTTAATGTGTGTGTGTGTGTTTTTTTTAAACGCAATTACAAAACAATTCTTCAGTTAATGAAAATGCAGAAGGCTGAAACATGAAATACCAAAAATTTGGTGTGCTGAGCAAACCAGGACAATATGTATTTAAGATGTTTTGCACAGCACGACGTTTTCGACTCTCATTTATAATTACTAATCAGTTGGAACTTAGAAATAGGCATTGTGCCTCCTGCTGCTGCTGCTGCATTTTGAATCTCGGAGAATTTGTAATGCAATTTATTTGAAAATCTTGCCCTGGTTGAATTTGCGACCGTCCTTATCGGTGCCGGTCCATGAGAAGTACTGGGTAACAAGCTTCTTGGTCTCCTCGCTCTTTGCATCCAGTTTCTTCCAGTCGTAGACCTCATAATCGATCTGCCAGTCGGGTGACAGGGTGAAGGCCAGATCCTGTCCACGCCACACCCACACACCGGAGATGGTGCTGTTGTTGTCATCGCCAAAGAGGCACACTGAGGCGAATGCCTGTTTGCGCATCTTATCCAGACGCTGGAACATGCCGGTGATGAGATTGCACGACATGAACACCTTGGACAGCTCGTTGCTGTATTTGTATTCGCCGAACCAGATGGAATAGTTCTCGGCGTCGAACTTCTCAAAGAAATAAGGAATGGACTTGGCCTCATCTTCGTTGGAGTAAACGCGCTTGAAGTCATCAAAGTTGAAGGTGCCCTTGGGCATGGCATCGAATGGATCCTTGGATTTTGGTTCAAGAGCCAATGCCTCATCGGCAGCATCGAGCTCTTCGACTTCCTTCTTGGGTGCCTCCTTCTTCTCCTTGGGCTTCTTCTCCTCTTTGGGCTTAGTATCCTTTTGATTTTTGGCCTGGAATTCAGCATACTTCTTGGGATCGTAGACCAACGCCTTCTCGCACAGCTTGAAGTCCTTGAGAACAGCCTTAACCTGGGGCTGGTTCAAAATGGTCAAGAACCAACGGTTCAAATTGACATAATCACGGCGAGCGCTAGGCTCCAGAACATTCTCGTATAAATGCAACAGGGTGCAGAATACAATAATATCGGCCAGAGTGATGCGTTCACCGACGAGGTAGGTAACATCCAACAGCTTCTTGTTCAGCTGCTGCAGCACAACCTCCACATCCTGCTTCACTTTAGCGACGTTCTTCTCCTGCGGCAATATGCCCAACAGTGGGAATACCAAAGCACAGGAGGCAGGCAAAATTTCGGTGTCAGCAAACGATGCCCATTGCTGTACCTGAGCCTGTACAAAGGGGCATTTGCCACCGCGCAGCTCCTCGTTGGCCAAAAAGAAGGCAATGGCATTCGACTCGGTTAAGTATTTGCCATCAGCGGTCTCAAAAGCTGGCACCTTGCCGCTGGGGAACTTCTTCAGGAATGGCTCGGATTTGTTGGTTTTGCCAAATAAGAAGTTGTCGGCCACTTTCACCTTTGCGCCAGAGTACTGGGCCGCAATGAGCCTAGAGAGCCTAGAGGCAGGGCCCCGGGAACCCGAGGGGCAGTCTAACTCTGGGTCCCATTTGAATTGCTCTAAAATAAGAACAAGAAATATTTAGATAATTAAGATCAGTTCGTGTTTTGTTTTGCCTTCTGTATAATCTAAAATGTAACTTAAGAGAAAAAATGGGAATACATATATTGCCTGGTTGCGTCGAAAGAGGGGAATCTGAAAAGGGAAAGTTTAGTTTTCGATTCCACACCATCCGTACATATGTATATATATAAAAGCAATAATCATTTACTTACGTCGCCCTTAGCAACCCATAGCGCTCTTTCGGTAGGCTAAGAGTAATTAAGCGATATAATTCATATAAATATTGGCGGCGGCAATTGGCCATAACTTTCGGTGACGTCTTTACCTTTCTTTGTGTTGTTTGGCTATAAAAGAATTGTACTTTTTGAAATTAATACATATTGTCCATAATTATAAGAATATGCAAACAATTATACGCACCTGGTATAGAAATGTCCACGTGCATGAGAACGTAAATTACCGAGCAGAGATAGCCTGCAGAGATACTTGCAATAATAAAATGTCAATAATTATAAGAATACACGAATAATTATACGCACCTGTGAAGTTGAGGGAAATGTCCGGTCGCATGAGATTGTAAATGGTTGCAAAGATAAATTCAGTAAGAAATGATATTAATTGTTATTAATTTTAAGAAAACGCAACCAATTATACGCTCATAATGAAGGAAAAGAATGGTCGGCTAAATTTAAATTGATGGGGGCATGACAACCGACGCGGGCTGATGCAGGCCATCTAGTGGCCAAAATGAGGGATACGAAGTCAGGTGATCGTCTCAGGTAGGGAGGGTACGCTGGGTCCGGAACCGGGACCCGATCTGGAAGAGTAATGTGTATAAATGGTGTTTTTTGTTAATTTATAATGAGCGTATACCCTTTGTTGTTTACATTTTCTTGTTTTTACAGCTGTTAGTGTTGTTCATTTGTTGATAGATCCAGCTGTTTGATGTTATCGATTATGTGGTTCATTTTGAATAGTGTTGTGTAGGTCTGTTTTGCTACAGACGTTGTAGCTTTGTTGGTATCGATTGTGCGGGCTGCGGGCCAGGGATGGGATCACACCCAGAGAACCAATGAGCCAGCCGGCGCGGCCCACCGAGAAACAAGCAGTACCGTAATAATATGGCAATTTTTTAAAAAGCACCTGGCTTCTTTGATGTCGGGGGCATCAATCAAAAAATTAAATAAAAATATCAATGCAGGTTCAAGGAAGAGTTTCCCTTGGCTTTAGGATCCACACCGCTGATATCTTATGTGGTACGAGTAGGCGGCTCATAATCGCGCAGCGTTTAGTGGAATACGAGAAGCATGACGGAGGCAGAGATTACTAGAATATCGCTGAACATAAGAAGTTTTTCTTGTCGTGGTTGATGCCGGTAAGTCACGTTCGCCTGTTGGTGAAACGTTCGCGACCGTTTGTCGTAGTCTGGTGGTAGCCGCAATGGCAAAGGCATCTTGTGATAAAATATGATATTGGATCAGGTTTTGGTTGGAGTCTGTTTAATGTTTACTATTTGTTTTGTCCCACTCTGTATTTACATTTGGGGTGTGCTGGCCGTAGATAAATGAGCTTCGGAGACAGGTGACCCAGGACGATATAGATTCGATCCTGCACCGCACCTGTCACACAGCATGCCCCAAGGGCTCTCAGAAGTGCGACAGAAGCCAAATAGACTTCAAGGTAGCGTTCCTTGAATGCCGTTCGTCAGTCAAACTGACGAACTGAGCATTTGACGAATACTTAAATTCTGTCCACTGTCCAGATTATGCGTAGGCAAGTTAGCCCGTGTTAGGATTTGTCCTTTCTCCCCCCAAAGTATATGAAATTGATTAAAAAATATATAAAAAATATATATAAAAAATTTATTTTTGTGAGTTAGTTTGTGGTCAATGTTTATTTATTTATTATTCAATATTAGTTAGATTTGTTAGTGTGTTTATTTATTTAATAGGAATTATTTGTGACGTTTTTTTGTATTATGGTGAGTAAGCCTTATAGAAGAGAGGGGTACAGTTTTCTGAAAAGATAAGTAGGGCTGAGGAACAGGTGTCGGACTGGGCTTCTGACGCTGACGGAGCGTCGGCACTGTCACCGTCGCGTCCGTCAGGAGGTCTGGTGCGAACGCCAATGAATTTCCGGGGATTTCCTGAGAGACAGATCCCGGCGGAGGGTCATCTGGTAGACTTAGAGAAGGAATCGGCACAACAAGATCGACCTCCACGAAATCTGGAGTTCCCAAAACCGACTAAGGACTCGGTGCGCACGTCGGCAGCGAACGCGGCGATAGCCGAGGCCCACTAGACATATTGACATGCTCTGCCATCTGGCGTCAGCCGCCAGAGAGCCACGCCGGAGAGCCTAACACTGCGCTGATGCCGCCGAGACACGTCGCGCCGGGACCGCGAACCGGCGCCATCCCGCAAGAGCGGGAAGGGATCCAGCGCAAGGCATTTCCACCACTGGTGCCACCGAAGCCACACAGACAAGGTGTGCGAGGAGCGGAGTACTCATCCAGCAGCCCAGTATACGTTTCAGATGCTCAGGCGAGGATCTGGCATAATCCGAATAATCGCCATTTCCGAGTAGAGGTCCGGAGAGCGGATAACTACAGCCGGAGGAAGCGTATGCCAACGTACGAGAAGCAGCGTACTTGAAGCTCGAGCGGTGGAACGGCAAGTTCGATGGCGAGGACGTCATGAATTCTGTCGAGGACTTCGTGTTTCGGCTGGAGTTCTTGCAGAGGCAACATCAATGCCTGTGGAAGGGGGTCCTGCGCGGTTTGAATCTGCTCCTGATCGGCCGTGCCCGCGAGTGGTATTGGATGCACGTGTGGCATTTTAGGGTCGACAGCTGGATGCAACTGCTGCACGCTCTCTTTGACAGGTTCCGGGGTAGACGGAGCATGATGTGATGCAGGAGCTACTACAGCGAGAGAAACAGAACAGCGCGTCGGCTCGCCGTGCGATTCTAGAAGCCACTGAGAGACCGCGAACTGGTGAGAATTAAAAAGTGTGGTTTGAAGGAGAGTCTGGCAAAATACATCTATGGATGTACACCGTGGATGAGCTGCGCCCAAGAGTGCATAGAAGTGGAGAGGCACATTGGTCTCAGAAGCCGGACTGGGTACTTGCCGTCGTCGCGTTACTCGCAAGGAACGAGGCCCACAGTTCAAGAGGTTGAAGTAACACCACATCGTGCGGAAACACCGCCTAGATGTGCCTTCGTGCAAGGCAGGACATCATCCTGGAACTGTAGGCAGTTCGACCATGTCAAGAATGCTCTCATGTCCGAGAAACTCTAGAGGGAGCGCGATGGTGGCGGGGCAGACACGTTCGGGGACGGCGACCGCAGAAAAACAGAAGAGGAACACCTACCAAGGCCAATAGTAGTTGAAAAGGAGAAGAATATAGACCACAATGACCATAAGGCTATGTATAAGGATATGAATAAAGGAAGAACATTAAGAGGCTTACCATATGAAGAACGTGTTCGGGCATACATGTCGGCCTGAAATAGAATTTTTGGTGAGCGACAGCTGGATGGGATGGCGCTGGCAACCCGAAGAGTGGTGAAGGCTCGTGCGCACTTCCGCAGACGCAGGATTACGAGGCGCCAGGTCATTGAAGCTGTGAGACGGGAGAATAATAGTATTCGCCGAAGTGGAGGTGGCTGGGATCAAAATGAAAGGGTTTTTGGACACAATGCGAAAATGGTTGTTTGAGCCTCAGTCAGTCTGCTGGGACGAGGATGCCGGGAGTTAGTGGAGGAATTGGGATGGGAAGCGCAGCCATACACATCGATGGTAAGGACAGCGGCGGGTGCCAATCACCCAATTTTAGGCCGCGTTGTTCTGCCTGTAAAATATGGGAGTAAGAAAGAAGTGATCGTATTTAACATGTGCCTGGGCCTACGACAGGAACTATACCTGGGAATCGACTGTGCTTCGAAGGCTCGCCTTCGAGACTGCCCCAGAATTGCTCGGCCCGGCCATAAAGTCCGATGCACCTCCAGAGGCATCTGAGAAAGTGGTAACGAATCCAGAGGTGGCTTATTACCGAGACGACGAAGACCGCGTGACGGATCCGGAAATGTGGGACCTGGACATCGAGCACAAGAGTTAGTTGAAAGGCGTGAAACGCAGATTACTCCAATTTGAAAAAGATGGCCTAGGGAAACCTCACCCGTTGCAGCATCGTATACAGCTGATCGAGGGAGCCGAATCCGTGAAGGATAGGCACCTGCCAAACAGGAGATCGTGTGGGCCGAGGTAGATAAAATGCTAAAATTAGGAATTATCAGGAGAGTGACAGCCCCTGGAGTAACCGAACGACGGTAGTGATGAGGCCGGGGAAGAACAGGTTTTGTTTAGACACCAGGAAAAAATAGCGTGACGGTAAAGGACACTTACCCGCTCCCATGCATCGAGGGCATCTTACCGTACCGGAGAGGCCGCTGTACCAGTTCCGCCACATGCCATTCAGGCTCTGCAACGCCGCTCAACAACTATGCAGGCTCATGGATAAGGTGATCCCGACGAGTCTTAGATCAAACGTGTTCGTATACCTGGACGACTTAATCATAATATCGGCAGATTTTCAGACGCATCTGAAATACCTGGAATTGGTGGCCGAGTGTCTGAAGAACGCGAACCTTATCATAGACATGGCGAAGTCGAAATTCTGTTTCCGCAACATAAATTACTTAGGGTTCATCATAGGCGGCAGGACATTGCGTATGGATCCGGAAAGAGTGGAGGCGATCCGGAACATTCCGAACCCGAAGTCGGTCAAGGAACTGCGAAGCTTCCTAGGTAGGGCGGGGTGGTATCGCCGATTCATAAAGAACTTCGCCGAGATCTCAGTACCGTTGAATGATGCCTTAAACAAAAGAACGGGTTAATTTGCGTTGAGCGACAAAGCAATTAATGCCGTGGAAACCTTGAAACTAGCCTTCACCCCGGTGTTAGTTCAGGCGGATTTTAAAAGACCCATTTTTATTTAATGTGACGCATCTCACTACAGATTAGGAGCCGTGTTGCTCCAGTTGGACGACGAGCAGCATAAAAGGCCGATCGCTTTCTTCTCGGCCAAACTCAATAAGCACCAGATTAACTATTCGGTGACCGAGAAAGAATGCCTAGCTGAAAAACTGGCCATACATCGATTCCGACCGTACGTGGAGATGATGCCGTTTAGGTAATCATCGATCATGCGAGCCTGCAGTGGCTGATGAATCTCAAAGACTTGAGCGGGAGATTGGCCAGGTGGTCTCTAGAACTGCAAG
Organism: Drosophila montana; assembly: GCF_035044405.1. Classification (NCBI taxonomy): domain Eukaryota; kingdom Metazoa; phylum Arthropoda; class Insecta; order Diptera; family Drosophilidae; genus Drosophila; species Drosophila montana. The sequence goes on along the minus strand of NW_026996123.1, from coordinate 40,418 downwards.
CATTCCCTTTCTCCATGCAGTACCGCAGAAGCGTGAAAGAGGTTGAATTGGCCCCGGCGGATCTGTTGAGATTTCAGACCGTGGAGTTCGAGAGCACCGAGTACCAAGGGTTGGTGAAGGAGGTGATGAGCCAACAACAGAAACTGTCGGATTTGAAAGTGCAGGGCAGACTCCTGTTCAAGAGGACAGTGCACGATAGCTTTGAAGATGAAGTCGAGGGCACGAGTTGGAATCTCTGGGTGCCGGAGTCGCCGACTGCAGGGCTTATCCTACGAGCACAAGCGTCGAGAAGTCAGCTCATGGAGGCATGAGAAAAACGCTGCACGCGCTGCGCCGGCAATTCTATTGGCCCAACATGGCTATACAAGTCAGGGACTACGTGTGGAAATGCGACATTTGCAAGGAGACCAAGGCACAAAACTACCGGATCCAGGTCGGAATTGGAGAAGAAGTGCGCACCGACCGCCCGATCCAGAAGATATACGTCGACTTCTTGGGGAAGTATCCGAAGTATCCGGTCGAAACGAGGGCATGCGTGGATATTCGTCGTCGTGGACCACTTCTCAAAGTTTACCTTTCTGAAGGCCATGAAGGAAGCCACCGCGGCGAAAGTCGTCAACATTCTAGTCCAGAAGGTTTTCTTTAAATTTTGCGTGCCGGAAGTGATCCATTCGGATAATGGGCGGCAATTTACTTCCAAATCATTCGATTCAATAGTCCAGGCGTTTGGCATTACACACGCGTGAACCGCACGGTGCTGTCTGCATTAAGAACCTACTTGGGCCAGGCTCACAGAGAATGGGAAGCGTTCCTACTGGAGGTAGAAGTGGCGATCCGGAATGCGGTGCACAGCGCTACGGGAGTGACACCATTCTTCGCGGTGTTTGGCCAGCACATGTACCTGAATGGTTCCAGTTACAAGCTGGCCCGGAAGCTGAGGTCATTGGCGGATCACAGCATTTCTGACCTAGACGCGAAGGGCAGACTGGATGTAATCCGAAACCAGGTCAAGGAACACCTCCACACCGCGTACGAGCGAACGCTATTTTCAACGCCCGCACCAACTCCGGAACCGGGACAGGAAGTGTGAAGGCACAACGCACTCAGCAGCTTTGGCAAAGCCTTCAATGCCAAGTTCGCCCTGAAATTCGTGAAGAGCCGCGTCGTCCGAGCCGTAGGTACCAACGCCTACGAGTTAGAAGATTTCCAGGGTCGTGTGCTAGGCGTTTTCCACGCAGAAGATCTACGAGCATAAGCGTAATATGCTCACCTCCTCGCCAGGCGTTGACGTCGGCAGAGTCCGTCCTCTTTGGTCAGCGGCGCCAGTACAGAGTATTTGTGATGGGTGTGGCCTGCGTTGGGCATCCTTATTAGCCGGCTGGGTCAAGCTAGGAAATGCGCATACAGATTCTTTGTAACGGTCGTGTGCACCTGCCAAACAGGAGATCGTGTGGGCCGAGGTAGATAAAATGCTAAAATTAGGAATTATCAGGAGAGTGACAGCCCCTGGAGTAACCGAACGACGGTAGTGATGAGGCCGGGGAAGAACAGGTTTTGTTTAGACACCAGGAAAAAATAGCGTGACGGTAAAGGACACTTACCCGCTCCCATGCATCGAGGGCATCTTACCGTACCGGAGAGGCCGCTGTACCAGTTCCGCCACATGCCATTCAGGCTCTGCAACGCCGCTCAACAACTATGCAGGCTCATGGATAAGGTGATCCCGACGAGTCTTAGGTCAAACGTGTTCGTATACCTGGACGACTTACTCATAATATCGGCAGATTTTCAGACGCATCTGAAATACCTGGAATTGGTGGCCGAGTGTCTGAAGAACGCGAACCTTACCATAGACATGGCGAAGTCGAAATTCTGTTTCCGCAACATAAATTACTTAGGGTTCATCATAGGCGGCAGGACATTGCGTATGGATCCGGAAAGAGTGGAGGCGATCCGGAACATTCCGAACCCGAAGTCGGTCAAGGAACTGCGAAGCTTCCTAGGTAGGGCGGGGTGGTATCGCCGAATCATAAAGAACTTCGCCGAGATCTCAGTACCGTTGAATGATGCCTTAAACAAAAGAACGGGTTAATTTGCGTTGAGCGACAAAGCAATTAATGCCGTGGAAACCTTGAAACTAGCCTTCACCACAGCCCCGGTGTTAGTTCAGGCGGATTTTAAAAGACCCATTTTTATTTAATGTGACGCATCTCACTACGGATTAGGAGCCGTGTTGCTCCAGTTGGACGACGAGCAGCATAAAAGGCCGATCGCCTTCTTCTCTGCCAAACTCAATAAGCACCAGATTAACTATTCGGTGTCCGAGAAAGAATGCCTAGCTGAAAAACTGGCCATACATCGATTCCGACCGTACGTGGAGATGATGCCGTTTAGGTAATCATCGATCATGCGAGCCTGCAGTGGCTGATGAATCTCAAAGACTTGAGCGGGAGATTGGCCAGGTGGTCTCTAGAACTGCAAGCATTCCCTTTCTCCATGCAGTACCGCAGAAGCGTGAAAGAGGTTGAATTGGCCCCGGCGGATCTGTTGAGATTTCAGACCGTGGAGTTCGAGAGCACCGAGTACCAAGGGTTGGTGAAGGAGGTGATGAGCCAACAACAGAAACTGTCGGATTTGAAAGTGCAGGGCAGACTCCTGTTCAAGAGGACAGTGCACGATAGCTTTGAAGATGAAGTCGAGGGCACGAGTTGGAATCTCTGGGTGCCGGAGTCGCCGACTGCAGGGCTTATCCTACGAGCACAAGCGTCGAGAAGTCAGCTCATGGAGGCATGAGAAAAACGCTGCACGCGCTGCGCCGGCAATTCTATTGGCCCAACATGGCTATACAAGTCAGGGACTACGTGTGGAAATGCGACATTTGCAAGGAGACCAAGGCACAAAACTACCGGATCCAGGTCGGAATTGGAGAAGAAGTGCGCACCGACCGCCCGATCCAGAAGATATACGTCGACTTCTTGGGGAAGTATCCGAAGTATCCGGTCGAAACGAGGGCATGCGTGGATATTCGTCGTCGTGGACCACTTCTCAAAGTTTACCTTTCTGAAGGCCATGAAGGAAGCCACCGCGGCGGAAGTCGTCAACATTCTAGTCCACGAGGTTTTCTTTAAATTTTGCGTGCCGGAAGTGATCCATTCGGATAATGGGCGGCAATTTACTTCCAAATCATTCGATTCAATGGTCCAGGCGTTTGGCATTACACATGCGTGAACCGCACGGTGCTGTCTGCATTAAGAACCTACTTGGGCCAGGCTCACAGAGAATGGGAAGCGTTCCTACTGGAGGTAGAAGTGGCGATCCGGAATGCGGTGCACAGCGCTACGGGAGTGACACCATTCTTCGCGGTGTTTGGCCAGCACATGTACCTGAATGGTTCCAGTTACAAGCTGGCCCGGAAGCTGAGGTCATTGGCGGATCACAGCATTTCTGACCTAGACGCGAAGGGCAGACTGGATGTAATCCGAAACCAGGTCAAGGAACACCTCCACACCGCGTACGAGCAAACGCTATTTTCAACGCCCGCACCAACTCCGGAACCGGGACAGGAAGTGTGAAGGCACAACGCACTCAGCAGCTTTGGCAAAGCCTTCAATGCCAAGTTCGCCCTGAAATTCGTGAAGAGCCGCGTCGTCCGAGCCGTAGGTACCAACGCCTACGAGTTAGAAGATTTCCTGGGTCGTGTGCTAGGCGTTTTCCACGCAAAAGATCTACGAGCATAAGCGTAATATGCTCACCTCCTCGCCAGGCGTCCTCTTTGGTCAGCGGCGCCAGTACAGAGTATTTGTGATGGGTGTGGCCTGCGTTGGGCATCCTTATTAGCCGGCTGGGTCAAGCTAGGAAATGCGCACACAGATTCTTTGTAACGGTCGTGTTCACGTTTACAATAATCTGCGTGATGATGTTGCATTTGACGTTATCGGCAGCATCGATTGTTTGCTTCGTTGATTGCGTCCGATATTATCGGCCACGCCGATATATTTTTGCCGTATGAGCAGAGTAGCGGGGGTGAAACCGGACACACAGCGGTGCCCAGTTTATTGAAGAGTTGCAACGCCGGGCTTGCCAACCACAGCGCCAAAAGGGGCGATTGTTATTGGTCGCCCAATTCGCTTCTAAAGAGATTATAGGGAGAGAGGATCGCCTGCCCTTGGCGGGCGATCCGGCTCGAAGCGAGTTTAAGTTCTTCTTTTTGCATGTCGGCTCCAAATATTCTAAACAAGTTTTCTAACTGGTTAATTAAGCCGGCGCGTACCAATAAAAATTAACAAATGAATATTTTTTTTTGTTTTTGCGATTTAATAAGGAAACGTGAATTCAAACATTGTGTCACAATATACAAAAATAAAAAAAAAACTTAAATAAGTAAATAAAATAAACGGCCCACGGTTCCGGCAACGAAAAGACCAGCTCTCGGACCAGAGAGGCCAACAGAGTCACACCCAGGCCTAGTTTCGATGCTGCGGCGCATGTCAGCCATACCCTCGGCGCCCTGATCACCGACGCTGTTCAGGAGGATAGGCCAAGAAGCGGCCACGGGCGAGACCACGCCCATAGGTACCGAGCGAGTCCGTTCCAAGAGCGATTTACTGTACCCAGCCTAGAGGCAGGGCCCCGGGAACCCGAGGGGCAGTCCAACTCTGGGTCCCATTTGAATTGCTCTGAAATAAGAACAAGAAATATTTACATAATTAAGATCAGTTCGTATTTTTTTTTCGCCTTCTGTGTAATCTAAAATTGTACTTAAAAGTAAAAATGGGAATACATATATTGCCTAGGTTGCGTCGAAAGAGAAGACCCAAAGGTTACGGCCAGTGCCAGGGGAATCTGAAAAGGAAAAATTTAGTTTTCGATCCCACACCATCCGTACATTTGTATATATATATAAAAGATATAATCATTTACTTACGTCGCCCTTACCAACCCATAGAGGCTAAGAGTAATTAAGCGATTTATATATATATAAAGATATAATCATTTACCTACGTCGCCCTTACCAACCCATAGAGGCTAAGAGTAATTAAGCGATTTAATTCAAATAAATATTTTATATATACGAATTTTTACTACATACCATTTTTTTCAGCGAGCTTATATATGCGTATATACGGCATGAATGTGTGGGGGGAGCCAATCGCTCAATTAAGATTTATAAATTTGTTCTTCAACGTTGTTCCCGGTGGCAATTGGCCATAACTTTCGGTGACGTCTTTCCCTTTCTTTGTGTTGTTCGACTATTAAAGAATTGTAATTTTTGAAATTAATACATATTGTCCATAATTATAAGAATATGCAAACAATTATACGCACCTGGTATAGAAATGTCCACGTGCATGAGAACGTAAATAACTGAGCGGAGATAACCTGCAGATAACCTACCTACAATAGAAGCAATATTAATTGTCAATAATTATAAGAAAACACGAATAATTATACGCACCTGTGAAGTTGAGGAATATGTCCGCTCGCATGAGATTGTAAATGGCTGCAAAGATAAATGCAGTAAGAAATTATATTAATTGTTATTAATTTTAAGAAAACGCAACCAATTATAAGCTCATATTGAAGGAAAAGAATGTCCGACTAAGTTTAAATTGACGGGGAGAGGGGGCATGACAGCCGACGCGGGCTGATGAGGGCCATCTAGTGGCCAAACTGAGGGATACGAAGTCAGGTGATCGTCTCAGGTAGGGAGGGTACGCTGGGTCCGGAACCGGGACCCGATCTGGAAGAGTAATGTGTATAAATGGTGATTTTTATTAATTTATATTGAGCGTCTACCTTTTGTTGTTCACATTTTATCAATTTATTGATTATGTAGTTCATTTTGAATAGTGTTGTGTAGGTCTGTTTTGCAACAGACATTGTAGCTTTGTTGGTATCGATTGTGCGGACTGCGGGCCAGGGATGGGACTACACGCAGAGAACCAATGAGCCAGCCGGCGAGGCCCACCGAGAAACAAGCAGTTCCGTAACAAGAGGAGAATAAATATTGTAAATATTATTAACAGCATAAGAAGAAAGTTGCACAGCGCTCTGCAACGTGTCTACAGTATTATCGAACTTTTTGATTTTTCTTCTCCTTTTATGTTTATATGTTTACGCTATTGTTCAGATAACTGAGTGCATGAAAAACAATAACAGCTCTAACTGTCGCAGGTAACACCAAAACTTCAACTCGCTGCAGTGTAACAAACACTGATAAAGGCTTCACGGTCCCTGATCCAAAAGCAACTGTTGCTATTAATAACTACAACAACAACATAATGATTCAACCCTCTCCCATTTTTTATATTGACAGCGACGTTAAGGTTAGTCAGATCCAGTTGAAGAGACCGTAGTCAGCCCTAATCGCAATAGCAATAAAGGCAACAACAATTGACGACGCATCTGACGCATCCAATGAACCAACCTTAAATAGACCAGCTTTGCGACATAACGTTCTAAATGTCAGCGATAATATCCTAGATAGCTCAGCAAAATTTGTAAAACCGCCACCCATTTCTTTCAATAGGGTTAATAAACTTACTTCAGCTTACAAAACTGCTCGAAAGAGAAAGCGATGTCGAAAAAGTTAAAATCAACATATCAGTGGGTGGTATAACTCGCCTTTACTCCATCGACAGCGACATAGCATTGTCATTTTGGGAAGAAAGTAAAAAGCAAGAAATTATCCAGTGCCGGCGCTGCCAGCAATTTGGTTGCTCTGCTAATTTCTGTCGCCAAACACCCCTTTGTATTAACTGTAGGGACGAACACAGATCCGAGGACTGCATTAGACCATCTAGGGCCACATGCGCAAACTGCGGGCTAGACAAACCGACTAACTGCAAAGGCTGCGCAGCGTACCACAATCTCTGCAAATCCACCTTTCAAAAACATCACCCCCTACTAGAGCCACCTCTTCGATCTCGCTAAAAGCAATCAAAACTTATCCAAAAATCAATACCACATGCAGGGATGGAAATAGGTATGGCACAAACAATCACAAACGCGTAATGCTCATCAACCCCAGCATGTCGATTTTCAGCCTACTCAATGGCCGATTAACCTCAATGAGTATTATATGCAGGTTAATCTATGTTCATCCATTAATACGCTTAATAACATTTTAATGGGAATGCAACAACAAATGCTGAGCATGCAAGCCCAAATTTAGAAGTTGCTCAATCAATCCTTTCCGCTCTAAAGATAATTTGAAATGTCAATGGTGTCCAAAAAAAAATAAGCTAACGGGAAAGCTTCGCGCAAAACAGCAGTATATACATAAAACTTCTCAGCAAAGTCCGACTACTTGGGAACTCGACTCCCAAACTCTACGGATATTGCTTCTACCCTGTCAATCATCCAACCGCTACTTATGGCAAATTTGGTTCTGCTCATTAAAAATAACATCCAACATTTTCTTACCCGTCCAGTTTGGACGGTGGTGGACGAGGTGTGCTCTATTTAATACCCCCCAACTTACCAGTGACTCAGCACCGACTTTGCAGATCTGTTAAGCAATCTAGACAATCTATGTTTCTTGTCGGTGGCGATTAGCACGCCAAACACAGGCTCTGGGGATACCAGCGTTATAACAAAAGAGGTAAGGAGCTTGCGACATTTGTCCGATCCTTAAATGTGGATGTGTTACCTACTGGCTGTCCCACAAGATTCCCGAGCAAACCTAATAACAGCCCAAGCTATCTGACCTTCGCTGCCTACAAAAAAATTCCTCAATCGAAGCTCCACATAGACAAGCGTTTCGACATGACCTCGGAGCATCTCCCATTAATTGTCACACTCAACTCAGCTAAAACACTCTTCTCTCCTTTGGAGAGGCAGATTGATCGACACACAAATCAACAAGAGCACAAATGATGCTTGAATGTCTTGATTTAACCTGACACGAAGTTAAATTCTAGTACAGCTATGGACGATGCCTTGGCAAAATTCACAAGTAAAGTATGTACTGACCAATGGCCAAGTTGGTTATTGTTCGGATATACCCCTCGATACCCTTTCTTGTTAAGCGACAAATAATATGGCGAATTCGTTCCCCTTCACGGCGAAATCAATGCGCCAGCATGTACATGCGCTCCCATGCTCATTTTTACTCTCCCACGCACAAACACCTGCAACCAGCGCAAAACAGACGAAAGATCAATCACGCCAGTTTACAGTTATCCTCGCTCCAACGGTCCGTATGTCTGCCCTACACGTCTAGAACATTCGACTAAGCTGTACATAAAGAATTTGGCGAAGTCAAATTCACTTTCAATCGCATCGCCAGAGAAGGTACAAATGTCGATTAGGAACAGCACAATTTAGAAGTTTGAAACAGTGCGCTAAACTCGTGGCCGTTACGTAAGACCTCGTTCTTCTGTAAAAACCAAAACTCAAGTTCTCGAATCACAAGACATCCACAAAGCGATCGTGTCCAAATTATACAAGTATTGTGTGGTGAGCCGGATAAATCGTGAAAGGTGATATTGGGATGTGAATATAAGTGATATTGGAGTTAACCAAAAATTTGCGTTACAGTAGTAAAAACTAAATCACGCGACCGGCCGGTTTTTACAAGCACTTTCGCGCTGCCCCCTTTCGTGTGCTTAAACATTGCAGAAGCGACCGGCCGGCCGACTACCCCCACGATAGTTTTTTTATCTGGAAGAACCACGGATTCAGTGAGCAGCTGTTCACGCACAGGGAACACGAATATTAATAATAGTCCATTTTCTATTTAGCTTTAAAACACGCATACCATTTTGTAAAAATGCCCAAAAGAGAAAAGCCCAATCTGCCCTAGCTTGTCGCATAATCATATGAATTTCAACATATATATCTTCTAATCCAGATCTACAGCACTCTGCTTCTGCATCGATAAGCCCAACGGACACAGCGAGGGAATGTATGTGAGTCAATAATTGCCTAGCAAGTACACGCATTGTATGTAATTCGTTTGACTATTTGCGACCACATTTTAATTAGGGTAATACAGCAGTTCTTTCTTTTTGCATTTAAGAAATGCAATGAAGTAAATGAATACTTTTTCAGATGTTAAATTAAACGTTAAATATGAACGTGCAATCTCTTTGACGGGCTCGTCACCGGTACGACATGAACGCTTTTATGCATAACTATTAGAACAAAAGTGATATAGAAATAAGGGCGGCCCAAGACAGCTAATAGGTGCCACCAAGGTAGGGTGGGTAGAGAACAGGGTACAATTAACACCTTCAGTACTCCAATTCATTATTATCAGTTTGACAGTTATCAATTCGTTCAAGTGGAACATACAGATTCACCCTTTAGCCTTTTCATAGTAACTACAGAAAGTGCACTTATTCATTACATTTATGGTGTTAGTATAGTGGGACAACGGAAAGAATCCACGCCCCATCCGACGAGCATAAGCAGCAACAGCAAGAAGTGCACCACCCCTGAAATCCTCTATACGCCAGTAGATTTCCTTAGCCAGTGGTAAGCCTTACTCAACGGTTGGGGCAGTACAAGCCAAGCGGTGATCCACAGGGACTAGGCAAACACAACGCACACATTACATAAAGTAATTGGCGCCCAACGTGGGCTTGAAAAGCCAACAACAAATTCAGGCCCACCAAGTTGAAGATTGACTCATTTGTCTAAGATGGTGAATTAATTAGCAAATTTGTATCGACACACGAATCCAGTTTTTTTTTATTGATTCGATATTATTGAGGCCAGACAACCGTCCGTCGAAAAGCCGATCTGCCAGTTCGCAAGTAGCATTTTAAATTTGAAAATTGCTGTTTTGAATAGCGGACGCAGCGGCTTGTCAAATTGTAGTTACGGTAACAGAACCTTAGCACCGGACTTGCGATTGCAAGTAGTAATTGACTGTAATAATGTTAAACAAATAATTCTGATAATAATTGTTATGCACAGTTAGCCCTTAAGGCCTACCGATTTAACGGCAGTCTCGCCGTGCGAACACAAATTCCAAAACGAATGTATTATGATTGCTTTACAAAACAACAATGGCTGTCCCACCTGCCAGAAACAGTGCACTGTAAGGCAGTGGTCAGCCGGCGGTATAGCGCAGTGACCAGGCCCAATTAGTAACGCTAATGACCCGAACAACACCCACGTAAGCGGCAGATCCCGGGTAAGAAACCGCAGAGAAGCTACATCGCGTAGGAATGTCGACTAAGTCCAAGCAACGAAATTATCAGGCACCCATAAATAGCAACGCCAAGTGAGCGTAGACGTTAGAGCCTTAGATACCTCTAAAGAAGCAAATGTAGAAGATATCAACCAGATGATACAAGCGGCCATGCAGTCATATCAACAGCAAATTATGCAGAGCTTGACTGAAATAAGCAGAACGCAAGTGGCTACTATCCGTCTAGATAGAAAGGTGTCCCAATCAACTACCTCAGCTAAGAGAGTTGCGCCTTCAGCTAATACGTCTCAAAGTCGAGGCAGTAGCAATACTTTGTTTCAACCAGCTTATCCGCTTATGTCGAATATAATTCAGAACTGGCGTTTAAAGTTCGACGGAGCCAGAGACGGATTATCTACTGAAGTATACCGCGGCCGCTCTATGGCAAAGCAAAATTTGTATGGCAACCACAGTCTTTTGTGCGACCATTTGCACTTGCTTCTTGGAGGCAAAGCCAACGAGTGGTTCTGGAAATTTCATCGTAACAATCCAAATTTTACATGGAATACTTTCTGCCAGGAATTTCGAAAGAAGTACGATGATATAGAAACTGATATGGATATCTGGGAAGCCATAAACGCTAGACGGCAAGGAGATAGGGAAGCTTTTGAAGAATTTCAATTCGAGGTTGAAAAGCTCGTTAGCCGTCTATGCAATCCCATAAACGAAGAGTCCTTAGTACATCTTTTATTGCGGAATTCCAAACCGTCGCTTCGCCATGAGCTGATGCATCTATATAGCCTCGCTGGCGCGACTGCGGAATGAAATACGTACTCACAAGCAATTTTGTAAGCAAAACAATGCTCAAGCCGTCAGATCACACCGTCCCTTTATCTTAGAACTAGATGAGCAATTGGAAATATTTGCAATACAGAATAAAAGTATAAAGTGTTGGAACTGCGGTAGATTCGGTCATCGCTATGACCACTGTCTTGAACCGAGAATCATATTTTGTTATGGATGCGGCGCCAAAGACACCTTTAAACCCAATTGCAAGGTATGTCATCCGCCGGAAAACTGCAAAGTGGATGCGCAGACAACACCTGTGCTGTCGCATCCAAGCAAGTAAAACAAAACATCCCCGAGCAGGCCGTTATTCCAACTGCAGGTCTGACGAAACAAGACGCCACAGCGAGTCTTAATCAATTGGTGTACCCCACTAGTAAACTATTCCTACCCTTTCATGACTTTTTGATATTTTTGGCGAAGTAGACAGTTGTGAGCGACACAAACCACGCAAACGTTCAACTTTACGGATGCGAGCATTCTGGAAAAGAATCCGCCTGATACGTAAAAAGTTAGTTGGAGCGATCTTTCTGAGCGCCGACCATCGTCTGTACACTGAAATTAAAATAGAAGACGCAGAATATATAGCTCTTTTCGATTCGGGCGCTACTATTTGCTGCATTGCCGGTGAAGCCGCTGTCCATTTTCAAGTACACCCAAAGACCTAGAAATGCTCTGGCCGCGTAAACACGGCTAACAATTCGGCGTGCTCCGTATTGGGCCGACATATCACTGATATTACATATCGGGGAATCACAAAGTCAGTTGAATTCTACATTATCCCCGGCCTTAAACAAAGCGTCTATCTAGGAATTGATTTTTGGCAGGATTTCGGATTGGTTAAAAATTTGCTCCAAGGCTCCCATAGCGTAGCAGAGTTAGATGTCGGGAGAGATGACGATACGTTAGACCCACCGAAAGTGCATTCACTATCCGAACAACATCAGCGAGAGCTGAATAATGTCATTTCAGAGCTTCCCTCTTTTGAAATGATAGGCTTAGGACGTATCGGTCTACTCAACACCTGCATCGATGTTGGGGAGTCCAAGCCTATAAAGCAGCGACATTGGCCCGTATCTCCCGCTAAGGTGAAACTCACGTTCACTGAAATAGAAAATATGCTGTCTATGGATGTTATCGAAGAGTCCAAAAGTCCATGGAGCAGTAATTGCGTACTAGTGAAGAAGGGAGTTAAGGTTCGCCTATGTCTAGACTCGCGGGAAGTGAACGAATGTACTCGCAAAGACGCGTACCCGCTCCCGCATCCTTAGCCGATTGTCTCCAGCTCGTTTTATTGCCGGTCTGGACATGAAGCACGCGTTTTGGTATATACCACTAGAAGAGAAATCCCGTCAATACACAGCATTTACCGTGCCCAACCGTCCGCTGTACCAATACAAAGTCATGCCATCCGGTCTTTCTAATGCAGCTCAGACCCTTAGCCGATTAATGGATCAGGTGATCCCAGCGCGTTTACGCACAAGAGTTTTCGTCTATTTAGATGACCTCCTGGTCCTGTCCGATGACTTTCACACTCACATGACACTCTTAAGGGAAATAGCCAGCTATCTGCGACGCGCCAACCTGACCAATATCGCCAGATCCAAGTTCGGTGTGACCGAAGTACTTTGGTTTTATAATAAGATATGGACAGTTGAAAACGGAACCAGATAAGGTAATAGCCATAGACCAATTTCCGGTGCAAACCACAATCAAACAACTGCGAAGATTTTTGGGGTTATATGGGTGGTATCGCCGCTTCGTCAACGGATACGCTACAGTTACTCTTCCACTCACGGAGCTGTTACGAAAAAGCAAGACATTCACCTGGACGAACGAGGCGGATGAAGCATTTAGGCATTTAAAATGTAAGCTAACTTCCGCACCCATACTCAGCACCCCCGACTTTTCTAGACTGTTTCTTTTGTTGTGCGACGCCAGTCAATATGAACTTGGATGCGTCCTGGCTCAAACGAGTGAAGACGGCACCGAACTACCCATAGCGTACATGTCCGTTAAGTTGACTAAGGAACAGCGCAACTACTCGGTAACAGAGCTGGAGTGCGTAGCGGTCATTGAGGGTATTCAGAAATTTCGTGCGTATGTGGAGGGGCAAGAATTTTTAGTAATCACTGATAATGCATCCCTGCAGTGGGTAATGAATCAGAAAGACTTGTCGGGGCGATTAGGCCGCTGGTCTATAAGGTTGCAAGGTTTTTCATTTTCGATAGAGCACCGTAGAGGCACAGAGAATGAAAGACTAGCAGATGTAAAGGTTATCGATAATCTTGTTTACCGACGTACCGAACATGCGAGCGGAGACCCTAAGCAGGAGTTTGACTCCTGGAAGCTCTGGATTCCAGATGGCATTAGAGCTGATGTATAGCATCGGGCGCACAATCCACCTGACTCAGCACATTGTGGTACAGGCAAGATGATCGAGAAACTAAAACGATATATTTATTGGCTGGTATGGTTACTTCGTTACTACTTGCCGGCTAACCAAAAGTCCGTATGCAATAGACCGCCGATGGGCAAGCCAATGACATCGGACAGGCCGTTTCAAAAGCTTTATATCGATATTGTAGGCCCGTATCCATGTTCCAAAAAGGGGAATATAGGTCCCCTGATTATTGTCGATCAAAATACGAAGTTTCCTTTCTTGCAGCCGTTAAGAAAGTTCACATCGACCAAAATCTGCGAATACCTAGAAAATTTCGTCTTCTATACTTTTAGAGTCCCGGAAACTGTATTGACGGACAACGGCTCCCAGTTCAGATCTGGATACTTTAAAGCCTTTCTTACTAGATTTAGAATATTGTAGATATGCACCGCAATTTACTCTAGCAGCTATCAGAGCTTATGTCCGTAAGGATCATACGCACTGGGACGAAAATCTAAGCGAAATTAATGGCTCGCTAAGAGCTACTATCCTTCGTAGCACAGGGCATTCCCCATACTTTTTTAGTTTCGGGCAAAATATGGTTTGTATGGCAAAGATTATGAGCTCTTACGCAAACTTAATGTCCTGACCGATGACATTGCATTAAATCATCCCGATATATTGCAGCTTGCACGCGCTAAAGCCAAAGAGAATGTGCGTGTCTCTCATGAGGAGAATTCTTGATACCAGAGTATATCATTTAAAAGATATCGAAGTGTAAGCTCAACTTGGCAATGACCTCGGTCTTCTTCAGTTTATGAGTTCTCGAGTTGAGACTTTCGAATCATCAACTGTGTTGTAGGGACTAATGGCCAAGTTGGTTGTTGTTCGGATATACCCCTCGATACCCTTTTGTTAAGCGACAAATAATATGGCGAATTCGCTCCCCTTCACGGTGAAATCAATGCGCCAGCATGTACATGCGCTCCCATGCTCATTTTTACTCTCCCACGCACAAAAACCTGCAAGCAGCACAAAACAGACGAAAGATCAATCACGCCAGTTTACAGTTATCCTCGCTCCAACGGTCCGTATGTCTGCCCTATACGTCTAGAACATTCGACTAAGCTGTTCATAAAAATTTGGCGAAGCCAAATTCACTTTCAATCGCATCGCCAGAGAAGGTACAAATGTCGATTAGGAATTGCACAATTTAGAAGTTTGAAACAGTGTTCTAAACTCGTGGCCGTTACGTAAGACCTCGCTCTTCTGTAAAAAGCAAAACTCAAGTTCTCGAATGACAAGACATCCAAATTATACAAGTATTCAGTGGTGAGCCGGATAAATCGTGAAAGGTTATATTGGGATGTAATTATAAGTGATATTGCGTTACAGCGGTGAAAACTAAATCACGCGTCCGGCCGGTTTCTGCAAGCACTTTCGTGCCCAAAAGAGAATAGCCCAATCTGCCCTAGCTTGTCGCATAATCATATGAATTTCAACATATATATCTTTTAATCCGGATCTACAGCCCTCTGCTTCTGCATCGATGGGCCCAACGAGCACAGCGAGGGAATGTATGTGAGTCAATAATTGGCTAGCAAGTACACGCATGGTTTGTATTTCGTTTGACTATTTGCGACCACATTTAAATTAGGGTTGCATTTAAGAAATTCAGATTCCTTCCTTAATTGATAATGATATGAAGTCATGGTTAGTTACAAGATTTTGCAATGAAATAAATGAATACTTTGTCAGATGTTAAATTGATATGAACGTACAGTCTCTTTGACGGGTTCGTCACCGGTACGACATGAAGGCTATTATGCATAGCTATTAGAACAAAAGTGATCTAGAAATAAGGGAGGCCCAAGAAAGCTAATAGGTGCCGCCAAGGACGACGAACAGGCTAACACCTTTGATGCTCACCTCGCCGACCGTTTCACGCCTCATGAAATGGCCTCAGCAGACTATGTGAGAGACATCAGGACCTTGCTTTCCGCTCCGCTTCAGTTGAACCTCACCACTTACCTCGGCGAAGTTGAAAGCATTATAAAGAATCTTAATTAAAAAAAAGCCCGGCACACGACTTGGTCTACAACAGAACATTGCAGGTCCTTCCTGAGAATGCGCTGCTCTTCCTCGCGATGGTCATCAACGCGATGTTTAGAGTGGAATTTCAAGCCTTGAAAGCCTTATAGCAACCCTGCGTCCTATCGGCCGATTAGTGTAATGCCTTCGATCGCGATAGGTCCCTTCCAGGATGATGCTTGTCTTGGAGTCCCGTGGACTCATTCCTAACCAACAATTTGGATTTCGCGCCGGCACTACCGAACAACTACGCCAGGTTTCAAACCACACTCTTTACGCGTTTGACGCAAAAGAATATTGTAATGCAGTTTTCATTGACGTAGATCATGAAGTGGCCAGGTGTGGCTCTTGGGTCTCCTCGCCTAGGTAAAACCTTGTCTTCCCTCCATCAAACGATCCTTCAATGTCAAAGCGCGAACGGGATTATTAGCCATCTATCCCGTTCTGGCAGAAGTACCTCAAGGTAGTGTTCTCGCTTCCGGTCCCTGGCGTGAACAAGTGGTGCATTGATCCAGGCAAAATGATGGTCACCTACGCTGATGATGTCGGAATCTTTTAAAGCTCCCGTTGCGAGTACGAAGCTGCATATGGTATCCAGGAGTACCTTCACCTTCTAGATAACTGGGCTAAAATGTGGAACATTAAAATAAATACCTCCAAATGCACTATCGTGTGCTTCACTCTGAGGATAAATGTCTCCCCAGCTGTGCAGCTCTCTGGCGATACCATCCCACAGAGCAACAAAATGAAATATCTAGGTTTGCCCGTCGACCAGCGGCTAACTTTCAGATCTCACATCACGTCAGTGGTTAATAGTTGCCGAACCAAAATCTCCAGTCTAAATTGGATTGTTGCTCCCGTGTGGATGCACGGCATTCCGATCTCGGGAATTGCTGCCAAGTCCTAAGGACAGAGAGTCCAAATCATGCAAAAATAAAGCATTGCGCTTAATCACCGGCTATCCACGGTATGTCAGTAACTCAACTCTGCATAGAGACCTGAATCTGGCGGTTGTCGAGGACCAGATCGCCTTGCACTCCAGCCGATACAAAAATCGGCTGGCTACAGCTACACCTATCCAGCGGCTCAAAAAGTGGCACTTCGAGAGAATTCACGGCGCACTAGGGGACAAGCAGGCCACTTTAGGCCGTAATTGGTCTCTAGCATCATCTTTAACTTTGCCTTTATATAACTACTATAATACTAAAACATTGTTTGCTTATACTATTTGTCCTAAAGTTATAAATTACTGCATTAACCTGGTCATATTTAAGAGCTCTGATTCTAAGCTCTGATTGGCGCTTGATAAAATAAATTTAAAATAAAATAAGCCGCAAAGCTTACGTGTTAAATTATTTAGCTTATTAAGATGATTAAAAATTGATTTGGTCTCATTATAAACATTCGTTACATCATTATTATAACTAAAACACTGATAGTTTACGAGGCTGACGTCTATTTTGGTTGTCTTTCAAATAGCGTCGCACCCGGAAGAAAATTTAAGCTAAGTATAAAAATTAAAAAAAAAATTAATAAAATTATAATAAATAAAAATACATTGTTTCGTGTAAAAATGTACAGATCCCCAACTGCCAGCGATAGATGTGACTAAGACCTAGTGATTGGCTGGTCAAAATAAGCACACCGGAGCTAAACTAGCAGCTATCACACAAAACACAACAAAAACTGTTTAAGAAGAATTAGAAACAATTACAGAGACATTTTTTGGTGTTCGAAGTGAATGGACGTGCTCGCGGAATAAAGTTTAAAATCAAAATTCGAGTGCACGCCCAAACGGCCAAACGCGGCTTTTGCAATCCCGCACAAAGATAGCAACGCATCAAATATTGGAAAACACGAAAACGGCAAAAACAAAAACAAAACTACTTGCTGACAAAGCAATTTGTTTTAAGTGAAATAAAACCAAAACGAAAAATAAGGTGGTCAAAAAAATTGAGGAACTCGTCAGCGCCGCCGTGCTGACATGCACTCAGTCAGTGGCAATGCAAATAGAGCCACCAAACCAGTAAGTGCTGAGAACAGCAACATACTCACAATGAGTAAAAAGGGGTCGTCTTGAACTAAAGAGGTAGGCCAACTAAATGCTGACGCCGCTACGCCGCCGAGCACCTCAATGCTTAACAGCCGCTTAACAACAGCTGCCAACAAATTCTCCGTGTTGATGTCTGGAAGAAGTACTTCAGTTTCACCTTCCTACCCCTTAATGGAATCCGAAGACCCCGGCAGCAGCCCACATGCTGGTGCTAGTGCGACCCCGTTGACGCCCTAGTGCGTATAACAGATATCGTCAAACCCAATTCGCACGCCGTAGCCGCGGCTCGAATGATCCAATCACAGGCAAGAAATAAAAATGATAAGTGCAAAGTCTTAGATAGCAGGTCCCCACCTGCCGCGCGGCGAAAACAGAACAAGACTGACACCAGTCCAGTTGGCACTCATGCTTCCAATAGATATGCACTCTTGACCCCACCCGATAACGTCGAAGACATGGATACTGACGAATCTGAGGCCGAGCAGATAAACCCAGTCCAAGAAGAGAACTTGCCTGCCTCAGCGACTCCTCAGGCTGGGGGTGGCACTCAGCCAAACGCCGACGCCCATGCCAGCACCAGCTCCTCCGTGCCCGATAAAAGGGCCAACAACAATGCCACCACTGGAGG
Organism: Drosophila montana; assembly: GCF_035044405.1. Classification (NCBI taxonomy): domain Eukaryota; kingdom Metazoa; phylum Arthropoda; class Insecta; order Diptera; family Drosophilidae; genus Drosophila; species Drosophila montana. The sequence goes on along the minus strand of NW_026996123.1, from coordinate 22,276 downwards.
AAAGAAGCCATCCCCCCATCGCATCAACGACGTGTGGCTCCTACTATCCGAAGTAGCAGATAACTTGACCATCAAATCCAACCTAGGTAGGACTATGCGACTCCTAGTCATTGATGTGCCCACATACAGGGCCATCATACAGATAATAGATGAACACAAAATTGAGTTCTACTCATACCAGCTGCAGGAGGAGAAGCCCTACCGCATAGTAATCAAAGGCCTCCACCACTCCACACTCAACCGAGAACTCATCGACGACCTGCGGACCCAGGGCCATACCGTTCTCCACGTGCACAATCCGAGCAGCAAAGCTACCAAGGAGCCCATGAACATCCACTTCATCAACTTGCAGCCGGCGGCCAACAACAAGGAGGTTCTTACCATCAGGAAGCTGTGCAAGCAGGTGGCCAAGGTTGAGACTGCTCGAAGAAGCCAGGATGTGGTGCAATGCCATAGATGTCAGGAGTACGGGCACACGGCCACATACTGTAGAAAACAACACAAATGCGTTAAATGCGGGCTCAATCATCGCTCTGCTGATTGCACACGACCCGAATCAGTTCCGGCAACATGCGTCCACTGCGGTGGTAACCACCCTGCCAACTATAAGGGCTGCGAGTGGTTCACCGAATATATAAAGCGTGCGGGAGCCCCAAACCCCGCCAAAATGAAAAAAGCCGCAGCAACAAAGTTCATGGGCTAACACCTGTTGACTTCCCCTGCACAGCACCCACTGAACAAGTAAATGGCTTTCATACGCCGCTGCCACCATAAGAGGACTAGCTGCATTCAGCACAGAGAACAACGATCCGAGCTCTAGCCAGCGAGAAGCACAAGCGCAAGCTCGGCTACATAGACTGCTGACTGCGCAACAACAGCAACAGCAGACATCTGGAAACGGGGAAGAACTTTCCACCGCCATCAAGGAGATGAGCCGAGCTATCGAGAGGATGGCAGAAATGCAACAGCAGGTTTTGGGTATGCAACAGCAAATCCTTACCCTTTTAACCTCGTTGCTATCAAAATGAACACACCACTGAAAGTGCTAATCTGGAATGCCAAGGGCATTCCGGGAAAAGTACTGGAGCTGGAGGCCCTAGTACAAAAACACGCCATCGGAATAATTCTGCTGTCAGAAAATAAAACTAAAAAACAAGCTGACACCTTCGCCAGCCATCTAAAGGAACGGTTTTCAACTCGGCCTCTCCAGAAGAGCTCGATGAGACTACCCGAGCGTCGGAGACTCCGATTTAGATGTCACCACTTATCGGTCCCATCCGCGTGGAAGAGGTAATCGACGCCGCGAAAGTTCTTTCTAGAACTAACGCTCCGGGCCACACCGCCTTGAAGGCCCTGCCAATGCGCGCGCTCCTTTTTATAACGTTGATTTTCAACGCCATATTAAGGACGCAACACTTCCCTGCCCAGTAGAAGTTAACGAGGATCCATATGATCCATAAGTCGGGCAAGCCGGAATATGACCCTGAGTCATATCGGCCGATCAGTCTCCTGCCTTCCTTGTCGAAGGTCTGGGAAAGACTGATTGTCGCCCGACTTGCAAGACTTATGGATCACATGGCCATCCTTCCTGATCCCCAATTTGGGTTCAGGGGAGGGCGTCCACGACACAGGAGACGCCCCAGAGTCCACCGACTACCCAAGTGACGATGCAGCCTTATTCAAAAAAGCCGATTTTGACGTTGGTCCACCTTAAAGCCTGAGGACTCAAACAGGCTTGGCGAAACATTACCTAAGCCAACTGTGTTGTAAAAAAAATGTGTGCTATTTTTGATCCAATACAATAAACAAAAAAAAAAGAAAAAAAAAAAAACAATAATTACACTATAGCCCAACCAAAGAATTTTCCAATGGCCATGGCCCTTGCGCAGGAGGAGAAGTGAGCTAAAATCGCTATGCGCTTGCGGCAAGCTATGGCAAATATAGTAAGAAAACAACTCATAAGCCCAGCAAAAAACTTCTCCAAAGATGGCGTTAGAATGATCGCCGACAATCAACAGATAATCCTAATTACCAGGGCAAAATGGTAATCATTCAGCCAACGATTTGACCAATAACTAGCCACGACAAGTAGGTAGCTGAAAACAATGCCCGTTTAGTCAGAATAATAATAGTAACCAAGCCCCTGACACATCGTCGCGATGCAGACAGGCAACACAATTATTAGAAAATCTGCTCCATGCAGAGAATTAACCATACGCCCCAGGGCCAGGAAGAGACAAGGGAGAGGTACGAGACTGTAGCCCAGGGTGAATCCGTTCGAGCATAAGACGATTTGTCCGAAATAGAAACCTGCAATTTTTAGAAGGTGCATCCCAGCTACCCTTTTTTACAAGTACAGTAGCCGGACAAACCATCCCCATCGACACCGGGGCTTCCAAAACTTATACCAGGCCGCTTCCAGCGCTGGCACACTTTGCACCTGCCGAAAAACCATTCAAAGCAAAATCAACACACGGTCACACAACAATAGAACACAAGTGCCCCTTTCATTTATTTAATGTCAAAACTTATATTTTCATTCTACATATCTTTAAAGACGCCGGCGGCATTATCGTCCTCGATCTAACAAAAAACACTATTAATCATGGGCACAGTTCAGAACCAATCCAATTTACGAATACATTTTATAAGAATCAATGATGACGGTATACCCCTTCCACTCAAAAGAAACTTTAAGCAGCATGATCAAGCGAAGTCCAAAGGCGGTCCTTGCCTTATAATATAAAACTTCTAGCCAAAATTCGCACAGACGGGGCGCCGGTATACTCTAAACTATATCTGCACCCAATGGACGTAGCCGATTTTGTCAATGCAGAAGGCAAACGACTTCTTGCAGATGGCATAATAAGGTCGTCCAGATCACCTTCCGCCACACCTTACTGAGTTGTTGGCAGAAGAGATGATGAGTTTGGCCACAAAAAAGGTTTGGTAAATGATTTTAGAAAACTAAATGAACAATTAAGAGGCTCCAGTCGGGAGTCCCCGACTAGGAGATACCCTGCAGTAATAAAAATAAATAACCAAAAAAAAACTTTTCTCAATACCACGCTACTTGACGCCAACAGCCACACCAACAATTGAATTTTAATGAGAATAAACGCATTAAATTAGCAGCACAGAAAACAATACAATCGCTATTGCAATGCTGTTGATATAATTCAATTAAGAAGCACATGAATATGTGTTGTACATGTATACAGAAATTGTTGCAATTTGCGCTAGCTGCCGCAAGCACGAGGCCAGTTAAAACACATTTTCCTTAATAACTTTTGTGTTTCTTAACCGATCTTGATGAAATTTTCAACAGTAGATCCTTTTGTACTATAGAATATTTGTGTATTCTTAAAAAGTCAATTGCATTTTAATATCGGAAACAAACGCGTACTGCGCGGGCACTAGGAGGACCATATGCCAAATTTCAAGTCTAGCTCTTTTGATATCCTTGCGTTTATATGACGGACGGACGGACAGATGGACATGGCTAAATCGACTTGGCTGTTGACGCTGATCAAGAATATATATACTTTATGGAGCCGCGATGCCTTCTTCTGCCTGTTACTTACATTTGCACAAATACATTATACCCTTTTTACCCATTTTCAATGGGTTCAGGGTATGAAAAACCGTAGACGACAAATACCTTACCAACCATTTCGACTTAAGTGCTAATACTTCCTGGAAAGTTCAGATCAATCTAACGCTTCGGCACACGGCTTAGGGGCAGTGTTTAACCAGGACGGTAGGCCAATGAAAATGATCTTCCGGATTTTACGGGATTCTTAAAGAACCACATGAGAAGGATCCTAACTACAGACTTCAAAAATATTAAACCACTGATTGACACAGTAAGAATATGACACAGACACGCACGCATTATTCTAATAGAAACGGCACAAAAAAAAGAAGCAGAGAATCCAGATTTCGATGACTGGGAGCAAATGAGATTTAAACAAAGTCAACTAATAGAATCGGAGAACAGAAAAATCGAAATCCATTTAACAATCCAGCCGGACTCAGGGCACCTGTTTAACACAATATTGGCAAAAATAAAATAATCATTATAAGCTTAGAATATGTAATACCTTTAATAACATTGGCAAAAAATAACTTGATCAACCTCGTCATTTTAGACGAAAACGCTATAAAATAAATAAACAATGAATATCTCACAAGGGTTTGCGCAGATGATATCCTCAAGGTAGCAGAAATTAAAGTTTTTCAGAATAATTAAATTTTTTACTACCTCACTAAATTCCCAAAACCAAAAACTGGTTGCAAAAGATTAAAATTTATCCTGTTCAGCATAATAATAAAATATTAGATCTAGAAAAAAGTAACAAGTGCACAGACTGCGGCACAAACAACTTTGCCATAAGCGATTGTGAAGCGACTGGGCCCACCATCTTCTGTAGTATATTGAAAACACCTACCTGCGCCCAACAAGTAACTACAGGAACCGTCGGGCAGTGCAACAACCAGTTAGGTCACTTGGGTCCTATAGCCTAAATTGACGAAGGGGTTATTATTATTGACGAAGCCACCATCAGCATCATGAACGAGAACGGCCTTAACTAAACAATCTCGGGAACGCATCTTATTAACTTTGACGAACAGGTCTCCCTAAATGGGGCTCTGCTTGATAATTATTACAGGTCTCTAAGCAAAAACCAGCAGCATCCGTCGTGACATAGGTCAACATCCCTGGGCATCAAAATCATCTCAGTATGCCTTTGGTCCACGAGCTAAGTCTGAGAAATCTCCGGTACATCGGCAATATGAAGGGGGTATTTGTATCCAGACCCATTGCAAGTGGCTGCGTCACTGTAGCAGTCACTCTTTTCTGTTTTGAATTATGGTACTTAGCTTTTAGTAAGAATATAGCCACACCACCCTGTGCTTAATAATTTAAACTAACTGAAAAGACAACATTTCTTCGATCATTTTGGCTTTCTTAAGCTGCGATTTCGCAGCAAACAGAACAATTACTATTAAATACAAAAAATATTCAAATTTGAAGGCAATCATCTGAAGGCAAAACCTGACGCACATTAATATTTATGCGTGAGTCGGCGATATAACGGTTAAACGGTATCCAAAAGCACGTATCAGTAACCTGATCGTACAATTCAAAATTCATTGAACTACCAAAGGTTTCATTGTTTTTGCACTGAGGTATTGAAAGGAAATCATTCCATGGTTCTTTCTGTGTTTTCATGACGCGTGGTATAGCATGATAACAAAGACGCGACTCCCTAGACATAATTAAAACATCTCCACTACGAAGAAACAGAGCAGTAGGCTGCTCTTCTTGTGTGTTGTGACCTATAAGAAAAATAGCAGTTTGTCCGAAACTGCATTAAGAAGTTAATAAGATCTGTGCATTTTTGAGACTGTCTTAACCTGTACCTGTATGAAAATAGCGGTGCTTCATGGTTCAACTCCGAATGATCAGTATGACCAGATAAACAAGTGCCAATAGGGTAGTAATTAATAATGCCGGCTTGCGGGATATAATTTGGAAAGCCTAAGACATGAGAAAAATATTGGGTTAAGCTAAACAAGTCACTTGGGAACATTGTGTGCGTCGCCTCATCGTAAGCTTTGGTGTCCCAGTTGTAATGATACCCCAATGTTGTCCAACGCATTGAAGTCTTAAGACGGTGAGCAACACTTTTCTCAGTGCACTTATGTAACTCTCTCCACCAGTCAGATACAGTATTAGATGAAAAATGTTTTGCATCCAAGTTCACGATGTTTGGTGCAAGAGGGTAATCACGCAGACTTCGAGCTATCCAATAACGCTGACCATTGAATGTAAATGGATTTTGAATGACCAAAAGACCGGGATGGTTTTTAAGCATATAACACCGCCACATATGCAGTGGTCGCAAGCCAATTGGTATATTTAGGCATTCCCGCATTTGTATTTCAGAGATGTTATTCGACTTCACCAACTGTGGTTACAAACATAAACAAACAATAAATAAAAATGTAAGTTAGAAAATATTGAGCTTTTTTCGATAGAGGAGGATAAATAAGTAGGTAGAATCCATTCCTTATTGCTTATATAAATATTCTTAACACAAAACGAAGCCACAAAGCTAACCTGAAATATAATTTTGGTCGTTAAGATGATTAATAAACCATTTGGTCTCATTATATTTATTTGTAACATCATTATTAATACGCTCATAGTTTACGAGGCTGACCCCTATATTGGTCAAAGTTGTCTCGCAACTAGCGTCTTTCCTGGAAGGCAGGGAGTTTGATTTATACTATATATATATACTACTTATATATATATATATATATATATACAATATATATATATATATATATACAATATATATATATATATATACAATATATATATATATATATACAATATATAAGTATAGTATATATAAGTAGTATATATATATATATATATATATATATATATATATACATATATATAAACTACTAATATATATACTAAATACAAAAGAATATTTTGCTAGTAGCGATAGCGCTGAGTTTGCTCCTCGTGCAAGGAAACAATTTACCATAGCCGAGATGGCTCTCGATGACCCCCGCAATGCTAATCGTTGTCAATGTTATGTCGTTGACGCCGCGGATGGGATCAGTTAACTCCTCCCTCCTTGGGATCATATTTATTCTCGAGCATGCCAATATTTGCTACCAGTGCGATAATCTTGCGCTTCTCCTATCTCTTTCACAAATACCGTTTAAGGATGACAAGGCCGCTAACGATAGCAACGCTTATTAGTGTTAGGCAAAGGACTCGTAACAATACGGACTTCGTTGATGCGTCGACGGGGTTCCCTTAATTTCGAGGTTCTTGGTTGTCAGATGTTGTCAGAATGATAGACTGAGAACTTCGTTAGAACAAAAAATTGAGTTCTACTCATACCAGCTGCAGGAGGAGAAGCCATACCTCATAGTAATCAAAGGCCTCCAGTCACACCTGTTGACTTTCCCCGTACAGCAACCACTGAACAAGTAGAAGGGCTTTCATACGCCGCTGCCACCATAAGAGGACTAGCTGCATATAGAAAAGAGAACAACGCCCCCAGCTCTACCCAGCGAGAAGGACTAGCGCAAGCTAGGCTACATAGACTGTTGAGGGAACGGTAACAGCAGAGGCTGACTGCGCAACATCAGACATCTGGAAACGGGGAAAGACTTTTCTCTGCCATTAAGGACATGAGCCGAGCTATCTAGAGGATGGCAGAAATGCAACAGCAGGTTTTGGGTATGCAACAGCAAATCATTACCCTTTTCACCGCGTTGCTATCCACATGAACACACCACTGAAGGTCCTAATCTGGAATGCCAATGGCATTTCAGGTAAAGTACTAAAGTTGGAGGCCCTAGTAAAAAAAACACGCCATCGGAAAAATACTGCTGTCAGAAACTAGAACCAGCGGTCGTACCTTCCCCAGAATCTTTGGCTTCAAGGCGTACCCTGTACACTGGACTCAAAATCACTCAGCTAGTGGCGGCTGCGCTGTCCTCGTCCGGAGTAACTTGGTTCACTTCTCGCAATTGAGCAATGCTAATCGTGTTTACCAATTTTCGACTGTGAAAGTCTCCACTGATGCTGGTAATGTGGACTTTGGAGCAGTCTATTGCAGGCCAAATGAGCATACGTCGACTGATGACTTCAGCGTCATAGTCAACTCGGATAGCAGCAAATCGCGCGGCATTCAACTAGCTAGCAGCCTAGCGCATCGTCAAGCGAAGGTCCTGGCCACAGGTTCTCCCACAAGATACCCGTACGGCAGCAGAGGCACTCCGTCTTGCATAGACTTCGCTATCTACCAGCTCCTCCCAATCGCTGACAATTGGGACCTCCCGAGCGACCACCTGGACCTGGAGTTACCCTGGAGAGCAGGGCCACGGTGGTAAGCGCAATACCGAGGCTGATCAACGCACGCACTGATCTCGGTGTCTTCCAGAGACAGATGAGTGAAAGTATCCACCTCAACACCGAAACCTGCACTTGACTGGATGTAGAGGACGCCATTGAGCTGCTCATCGCAAAGATTCACGCAACAGCAGCCGAAGCCACTCCCCACCAGTGGCCAGGTGGCTGGATAGTGCTGGCAACAGACTGCCCGCAGACATAGCCAATCTGCTCAGGATCAAGAGGCGGTGCAGACGCAGGTTCCAGACGACTCAGCATCCATCGGAGCGGCAACTCAAAGAGGCCCTTCGCAGACACAAAGACGCATTCTTCTCCAGAAGGTTGGAGAGCATGGACTATACCCATGACTCAGGATACTCGCTGTGGCGAGCAACTAAAAACCTGAAGCGCCAATCCTGGAGAACCGTTCCCCTTCTTTGCCACAATGGAAAATACTGCTTTACAGACGAAGAGCAAGCTAATACCCTCACCAGCCACCTGGAGGAACGGTTTACGTCTTTCGATTTGGCCTCCGTAGAAAAGCTCGATGAGACCACCCGAGCGTTGGAGACTCCGCTTCAGATGTTACCACCTGTCGGCCCCATCCGCGTGGAGGAGGTGATCAACGTCGTCAAAGTCCTTCCCAGGGCTTAAGCACCGGGCCATGATGGAATATGCCACACCACTCTGAAGGCCCTACCAACGCGCGCGCTCCTTTTTATAACGTTGATCTTCAACGCCATATTAAGGACGCAACACTTCCCTGCCCAGTGGAAGTTAGCGAGGATCCATATGATCCATAAGTCGGGCAAGCCGGAATATGACTCTGAGTCATCTCGGCCGATCAGTCTCCTGCCTTCCTTGTCGAAGGTCTCAGAAAGATTGATTGCCGCCCGACTTTCAAGGCTTATGGATCACATGGCCATCCTTCCTGATCACCAATTTGGGTTCAGGGGAGGGCATGGAGCTGTTGAACACGTTCACCAAGTGTTTAACCATATTCTCAAGGCTAACGACGACAAAGACTATTGATATAGAGTCTTTGTAGATGTTAAGCAGGCCTTCGACCGAGTCTGTATTGATGTTTTGCCCCAGAAAATCATGATGAGTCTCCCCGCTCCCTTCTTTCTACTTCACCGCTCTTATCTAATGGTCAAAGCTAGGGCAGCAATCTCTCCTGTTCGGAAAAAGGAAGGCGGGTGTCCCTCAAGGCAGCTTACTGGGCCCCTTCCTCTACAATTTGTACACAGACATCCCCACTCCGGATGACCTACACGAGTTTGCAACCCCAGGCAAACACCTGATGGCCACATTTGCTGATGACGTGGCAATATTTTACTTCGCCCACGGGAGTACGAAGCCACTGACGGAGCCCAGCAATACATCCACTTGCTTGAGAGCTGGGCACGCAGATGGAACATGAAGCTCAATGCCTCGAAGTGCCAGGCGGTCAACTACACACTGAGGCGTGGCAAGGCTCCAGCAGTCTGGATAGATGGCAGCCCCCTTCACCCTGGCAGAAGCGCCAAGTATCTTGGAATTGTATTGGATAAGAGGCTTAGCTTTCGGGCGCACAATGACAGCCTTCTTAAGCAGTGCCGCCAACTGGCTACTAAGCCCCAACAGCCCATTGCCACTTCGCTGCAAAGGGGCAGTTTGCAACGTCGTGGTGGCGCCAACTAGGAGTTACGGTATTCAGGTTTGGGGCATTGCATCTCGGACAAATCGAAGACAAATTCAGACACACCAAAACTTGGCTTTGCGCCGAATAACCGGTGCTGACTGGCACGTCAAAAATTCTACCTTGCATGGAGACCTCAAAATGGCGGCCATAGACAGCCAAGTCGGAGCATCCGCCAACCGGTACAACGAGCGCTTGCAGCGACACCTTAACCGGGTAGCAAGAGAACTCGTTGGGAGGTGTGTAGTCAGAAGGCTCAAGAAAAGATCGTTCAAGGACCTCCTCCAGAGTCCCCGACTACCTACGGGACGATGCAGCCTTTTTCAAAAAAGCCGCCTTTGACGTTTGTCCACGATAAAGCCTGAGGACCCAACCAGGTTTGGCGAATAACACCTAACCCAACTGTGGTGTAAAAACAAAAATGCTTCAATACTATAAACATTTATCAAAAAAAAACAAAAAAATAAATAAACGGAACTACGTTGTGGCCGGTTATGTTTAATGGGGTCACTACTTGATGGTGGTACCGTTGATAAAGGCGATTCTGAACCTTCGCCAGGCGATCGTTTATTGCTACGATACCATCGTCGACTATCGCATGAGAAACTTGGGATCATGAGTCATCGGCCGGTAGTTATCTTATTTATTTTTGGTCGACACAACGAGTGTCAACCTGAGTATTTAATACATAAGAATATACATATTAAAAGCTTAAATCCTAATGAGAATACATTATTCATTTGCCCGTCTTGCAAGCTATGCCCCTTTTTACTGCAAATTTTGTCAGTAACGTTATTAAGTTTACAACAAAGAAGTGCAAGTAAAGAAAATAGTATTCTTATGTACAAAATAAAAACAATCTTAATTGGGCATATTATTTTAGAATATGCGATAATTAAGCCAAAGGGGAGAAAAAAGTTGTAAAAAAAAGTAGATAGGATAGTGATGGGAAATCACCAACCTGGTGGGGAAAATTTATAGCCAGGCTATACAATTAATTGTTATCTATGCATAAACCACGAAAAGAGTTGTGCATAGCGTAATCTGTCGTGGACGAAGGTAGGGATAAAGGTCGATAATTGATGGTAGGTCTGGAGCAGAGAATTAAGACGCCCTATAAAAAAACATTTATGCCGCCAAAGGTCATCATTTGTAAGAAAACAACACAGCGGATTGTCATACGGTTGGTTAAAAACGGAAGATCAATAAGAAAAAGCATGCTGGATGGCAACAGAAAATTTTAGTCCCAGTTTAAACCTCGTAAGGCAAAACGCGAAAAATGCTACTGAACTGATTCAATACGATCCTAATTATTATACTATAGAGACCAGATAAATGAGCAGTATTCAAGAATGGGGCGTAAAAGAGAGATGTACAGAATTTTGGTTATGAAGAGACTGACGGTGTTGATGCTTTTTCGCTTGACAGGGCTCAGTAGTTGTTGGCCTGCAGTACGTGACCGCGATTATTTCGGCATTCTGCCGTTGTGCGCTAGTGGGAAGACTCTATTGCAAGAAAACTTTATCTTTGGGTATTTAATAATAAAGTGTATTGTTGGATTGTAAAATTTATAGTAGCTATTTCTTTTATGGACAGAAAACCCAAAATGGATTTAAAATATTCCTGGTCCAAAATGACCAGGCTTATTATGTCTGATTTGGCAAGAATGATAGTAAGCATCAAATTTATGACTTTGGAAATCAACAATCTATTTCTTGCTAATAGGACTTGAAACAGGTGACCAGTAGCTTTTAATTCTTTTGTTGGTGTATTTCAAAACTTAGTTTACACTGCATGTCAAATTTACTTTACTTTACTGGCTTTTACTTTTTTGAGTTGGTTTTTAAACCATCTTTGCTGATTATGAATCCCAAAAATTTTAAATTATCTTTCATAAATTCGCATTTATCTAATTGGACTTTAAGATTAGCTTTTTCTTAATCGTTAGTTGTTAAAGTGCTATTCGTTTGTTTTTCCGAATATTACGATGTCGTATATGTAAACATTGCATAGTTTTCCACTATGTTCTCATAATATGTCTTCAGTATTCAAATCTACCATTAGTAATTGAAAGGACTGTCTTTTCTATGTCGGAATCTTTCAGCGCGATTTGATTAAATCCGCTTTTAAGGTCGATAGTGGTGACGAAATTGATCTCACAGAAGGTTTATAAACTGATGTTTATCTCTGGTATTGGGTACTTGCAAGGAATAGTATTTTTAACTTCCTTTAATCAATTACCATGCGTACCTTTTCTTGCCCGACGCATCTTCTTTTTTAGTACTAAAAACCCGGAGAGCTATATGGAGATCGCGACGGTCGAGTAATGCCGTCGACTAATAATATTTTTTTACAGGCTATTTTTATAACCTGAACCCATTGAAAATGGGTAAAAAGGGTAAAATGTTTTTGTGCAAATGTATGTAACAGGCAGAAGGAAGCATCTCCGACCCCATAAAATATATATATATATTATTCAACAGGCGAGTCGATCTAGCCATGTTCGTCTGTCTGTCCTTCCGTCCGTCTGTCTGTCCGTCCGTCCGTCAGTCCGTATGTATGAACGCAAGGATCTCAAAGCCTATAAGAGCTAGAGACTTGAAATTTTGGCTGTAGGCCCTCCTAGTACCCGCGCAGATCGTTTCCGATATTCGATAACTTTTCCCGTTTCCAAGTAATCGATAAAATTCGATATCGAAATCCTATTTTTTGAACAAATTGGGTAAATAATAAGAGCTAGAGTCACCAAACTTCACATGTGGCTTCTAGAATAGTATATATATATCAATATCTTTCATTTTATACCTATCGCCACCTCCCTGGTACCACCGAAAAGCTATAAATCAAGTTAATAACACAATTTTATTTTCCACAAATTTAAGCTTAAATTTTAATGCAGTTTACTTTTTCAGAATACACAAATATTCCATAGCACATTAAGACGTACTGTAGAATATTTCATTAAGATCGGTTAAGAAACAAACAAAAGTTATGTGTATTGGCCTCACACGTGTTAGCAGCGACTAGCGCAAATTGCAAGAACTTCTGTATACATGTACACACACACACATTCATGCGCGTCTTCTTTGAATTCTATCAACAGCATTGCAATTGCGATTGCATTGTTTTCTGTGCTGATATTTTAATTGGTATTTTTCTCATCAAGACTTAATTATTGGTGTGGATGTTGAGTAGAGGCGGCGGCAAGTGGTGCGGTCTGTTGCGAGTTCCAACCCTACAGAGGAAAATATTTTTTTATTCCCTATACTCATTGAAAATGGGTAAAAAGGGTATAATGCATTTGTGCAAATGTATTTATCACATACATACATACATTCTAGAGCTAGGCTTAACATGTAAATGTACATACATACATTCTAGAGCTGGGCTCAACATGTAAATGTGCAGATGAATATAGAATTGACATGGGCTCATTTTTTATCACAAATGAATAGAAGTCCACGAAATAGACCCTTTTCAGCACTGTCACTCAGCGCACGTGATTTAAAAACTGTGTTTTATAAACAATTAATATTCCTCCAAATTTATAGTGCTAAAATTATGCGACAATTGAAGAACAATTAATTGATAAAATATAATATATTATCCTTAGATTAATGCTGAAAGACATGTATTTCTCATAATAAATTAAGTAGCGCGCGCATTTTTATATGTATACTAAATCGTGGTGGTAGGAGACTGGGTATTTCGCAACACTCGCTCTTGAAATTTGCTCAGAAGAAGCAGCAATCGATTAAGTCTGTATCCTGCGATTGCCCTCACACTACCACTAACCAAACAGCATACAGATGGGACATGCCGTAGAAGCAAAGTGGGCACAACAAAATCGGTGACATCTGGTCCAAAATAAGAGTAAGATATACATATGATGTCATTTATTCGCTTACACTACAGGAAACTGCTTTGGCTTACTCTCTTCCATATGATTTGTGCGATAGAACGGCATCGCTGTTTATTTTTATCTCGCTCGCACTTAATCTCAGTGCTCGCAATGCTCTCTTTATGTCTAGGTACCGTTTAAATGTTTGAGTGTGTATGTGTCCGCACAAGCAAATTTACGCTAAATGCCATGAAATCTAGGATATCCAATAAACTGTTTGAAAAAACTACTAATAATTAGACTTCCTTCCTGGCGGGTTCCAGGACAGGCACTGGTTTAGTTGATAGTGAACTTCGGAATCGAGCGGTGTTGTCTGGTATATGCTGTTTGGTTAGTGACACTACAGACTTTTGCGTCGATTTTCGATTGCCGATTTGCGAATTTTAGTGATTTAACAACCATTTTTAATCAAATAAACTATTAAAGTTCTTTCCGAGCGATTGAAAGTAAATAAATTGCAGTGTTTCGTGACCATTTTCATGAAAACAGTGCATTATCAATCAAAATAGTTTTCGGCCGTTACTATTCGGCGTGTATATGCAAGTGTGGGTAGACACTTATTAGGAACCGTGTTTGTGCGAATGCCATTCGCACAGCTGGTGTTGTGAAATAGACCCCCCCCCCCCCCCCACCCCCGAATCGCTCAAGTGTGAGATATGAGCGCGTAAATTCATGTACATTGTAAGTATGTTTTTATGTATATACATAGTGTGACTTCGTTTTGAATTAGCTGCTGCTAAGGAAGAAGATAAGTGTAGTGCCTTTTTTGGATCTTACTCAGGACTCAGATGTTGTTTAACCATCAGGAGCGGCAATAATTTTTATTTTTTAAGTCTTTTTGAAGACTATTCAAATATTTAGTACCTACTTTTTATTTATTTTAGACATAATACATGATAATAAATCAGTTTATTATTTAAAATTAGATTATATAAAATTATTATATGTATTTAAATAATAATAATAAATAAATAATAATTCCAATTATTCTAATTTACTTATTTAAAGAGATTACATTGTTATTGTTATAAAAATTTTATAGCAATATATAATATAATATAATAATATATATAATAGGTCTCAGTGACAACAAGCTAGAAATCAGTTAAATAGGTCTTATTCTTAATACGCTGAGCAAGAGAGGATAAACAATATAAAGTCCCAACGAGAACGTAAGGAAAATGAAGGTTTTAGCCAAACAGAGAGAAATAGGAATAGGCAACGAGACCAAGTTCGCAGATAGACCCAGTTTTTAGGGCAACTGAACAGAGACAAAATACTGAAGACCACTCGATTCAACGAGCTATTTCTCTGTAAGGCAACAGGAGCAATTGGCTAATACTTCGCGTCGATCGAGACGCAGACAAGACCCATTCTACCGGGCAAACATTCTACAGAGGCAAAATATTGAAGACCACTCGACTCGACGAGCTAATTCTCTGTAAGGCAACAGGAGCAATTGGCTAATACTTCGCGTCGATCGAGACGCAGACAAGACCCAATCTATCGGGCAAACGAACAGAGACAAAATACTGAAGATTACTCGACTCGACGAGCTAATTCTCCAGTAAGGCAACAGGAGCAATTGGCTAATACTTCGCGTCGATCGAGACGCAGACAAGACCCAATCTATCGGGCAAACGAACAGAGACAAAATATTGAAGACCACTCGACTCGACGAGCTAATTCTCTGTAAGGCAACAGGTACAATTGGCTAATACTTTGCGTCGATCAAGACGTAGACAAGACCTTATCTATCGGACAAACGAACAGAGACAAAATACTGAAAACCACTCGAGACGTCGACAGAACCCAGTTTATATGGCAGACATACAAGAACGAGACAATATTCGGAGGGCTCGCAATCGATAACACATAGAACGAAGACTTTTAGAAAGAGCTAGGGATAGGAATCAAAGATCACAGGTTAGAGAGAATCCGATTCGTAGGATAATTGAACAAGCACGTAATACAAGTGCAAGGCGAAGTGCTAGAATTCAAGCACGACGAATAGAAGTTTGTCGCAGCGAATTAGCCAGTATAGGAGTAATACAGGTAATAGGATAGCAGAGAATAGGCGCAATACTACGAGTAATAGGGGTGAACTTGCGAATAGTTTTCCAGAGGATAGAATTTCTCCAGCTATTAGAAGTAACTTAGATGGTCTGATAGCTGCATTCAAAAGAAAAGTTAAGCAGGGTCCCAATCAGGTTTGCCTTTGTTGCAAAGGCTTATGGTTTCCACATCAAGTGGACAAAATTTCTCGTGAGGTTATTGAAAGCAAGTGTAGTGCAGAAGTTAGGTCAGATATTTTATATCTACCCTCAATATTTCCCTCTGATAATAATAAATATAGTTTTAAACCAAAAACTTCTATAACAAATGGCCTAGATTTTCCCGATCTGGCAGATTGTTTGAAAGGCTTAACGCCTTTAGAGGAAAGGCTGATTATCCCTCGCCTTCCTTATATGATTATTAAGTCATTAGGATATGGCCGCCAAAATGCAATTAAAGGAGCTGTGGTCAATGTACCAATTCCTGTGGCCAAGCATCAAATTACTGTTAACGAAAAGTGGTTGTCGTCCTTTTCGTCTGACGAAGTTCCGTTTGTTGCATCTGCTGACGACAGGGACTTAGTACCGCAATAAGTGGCAAGATCTGCTCAAACCTCCATGGATGGACGTTATACAGAAGAAGACATTAATCTAGGAGGCCAAGAAACATTATTAGAAAACGTCCCTGTCAAAAATATTGCCATGCAAAGAATAGTTATAGCTCCTGGAGAGGGTCAGCAGCCTTTAGACATGATCGAAGATTGTGGGTCAGATGAGCTGGCCTTCCTAACTATTTTTGATGGCATTAAGAGAAAGTGTCCAGAAAGTTTTACAACCATTGTTAGGCCAGAACTTAGAGACTTTGATAGGAGAGGTTGTAGAACAGATAAATTATTTCTCAATTATAAAAAATTAGAAATGATTAATATAAAGAACAGTACTTCCATTTGCTTGCGTAACCACAGCCCTTCATGAGGAGTATTTAGAAAATTGAATACGTCACGATGATGGCTATAGGGTTTTGAAAAATATTCGCACTTCACCTGCTCATTGGGAAGCAGAAAAGAATAAGGTCATGGCGATGATAAGGCAGATTGGTCTTCCGACCTTTTTTATAACCTTTTCGGCAGCAGAGACTAGATGGGCAGAGCTGTTAGTTTTACTTTCTAAGAATGTAGATAAGTTAGAAATTTCAGAAGAATTGGCAACTAATTTAACTTTTGACAATAAAGCCCGTCTAATTAGAGCTGAACCTGTTACTTGCACTAGGTATTTTGATTTTCGTTATAGGCAGGTTTTAAAACTAATGAAAAAGGAAGGCGGTGTTTTTGGCAGTCACAGAGTTATTAAGTATTATTGGCGAGTTGAGTTTCAGCAAAGAGGCTCCCCCCACATTCATGGCATGTTTTGGCTGAAAGATGCCCCTATGGTTGACTTGGCTGATAAGTCAAGAAATCCGTAAGTAAAGTCCTTAATTGATCAGTTTATCACAACTGAAACATATAACCCGGATGTGGCTGCATGTTAATAGTATCAAACTCTCAATCACGGGCACTCATGTAGGCGAGAAGTTAGGGCACAAAAAATTTGTAGATTTGGTATTCCGTACTCTCCCATGCCCCAAATAGAAATTCTATTCCCATTAGAAGACGATGCTAAAAATAGAGATGTCCATCGCAGAAATTTTGAAAAGATTCGGGACGTTTTAGAATATCCGTTTGATCGTGAAACCATAGATTACCTTAGATATTTTCAATACCTTTTTGTCCCACGATCAACTTAGCTTAAGTTATGAGTGCTTTATAAATGCACTCCGGTCGAGTATAAAGAAGCCTAAAATATATTTTAAGCGATCATTCGCAGCAATTAAGCTTAACGCTTATAATACTCACCTTCTTCTACTGCAGCGAGCCAATATAGATATCCAGTTTATATTAGATCCCTATGCTTGCTGCAGTTACGTCGTTAATTATATTAACAAGTCCCAAAGAGGAATTTCAAAGCTAATGCGTGAAGCTGTAAGTGAGATTAGCAGGAGCAATGTAACTATAAGCAAAAGCTACAGCATATAGGGCATAAGGTTATTTCGGGTACGGAAATAGCCGATCAGGAAGCAGTTTACTGCTGTTTAGGTATGTCTTTGTCCGAAAGCAGTAACGAAGTGGTTTTTATCAATACCTCATTACCAGAGCATCGTGTTGGGTTAAGGAAGTCTAGGCAAAAGTTGCAAAACTTGCCCGATGACTCAGTAGCAATATTAGAAATGGGACTTATAGACCATTATCTTCAGAGACCCGACGCTTTAGATAGTTTATGCCTAGCTGATTTTGTTGCTTTTACAGTTTTAGCAAACGACATAGTGGTACTCGCCAAAATATAGATGATACTGATGACATCGAAACACCCAGGGCTTTCCAGCAATTAGTTTACGCAATTCGCGATGGTAGTGGCTTCGTACAGAAGAGGAACACTCCTATTATAATTAGGTATAGGAGATTCAATATTCATACTGATTGGAGCAATTATTTTCGAGAATTAGTTATGTTGTATGTCCCATGGAGGGATGAAAATGTAGAACTTGTAGCAAGAGACTGCGAATCGTTTTGCAGTCAGAATCAGGAGGTAATCGAGAGCAATCGCAGGAAATATAATAGTTTAGATGACAGTGAGCTTCAGCATGCTCTTAAAAATGCAGTGCAGGCAGAAAATGAAGAAAATGTAGAAAATCAAGAAGTATTAGATGATAGATTTCGCGTTATTAGGATTGCCAGAAATAAATTCTCATTTAAATGTCTTAAACATTAATGGAACTGACGAGAATCTATATTCTGAAGATAATAATGTCCGATTAATAAAACTTCCAGCTATAGTTTCAGCTGACACCTTAGCAGATATAGTCAGGTCACTTAATTTAAAGCAGAAAACATATTCTTCACATGTTTTGCACAAAGCCTAAAACAAACCCGTCTTCTACGAATTTGTTGGAGGTGGTGCGGGTGTCGGAAAGAGCCGACTTATTTTAGCTCTTTTTTAATCTTTGTCCGTAATGTACAATAGTAGGCCAGGACGGGATCCAACTTCTCCTAAAATACTTTTATGTGCTCCTACAGGTAAAGCTGCTATCGGAATCAGTGGCTCAACACTGCATTCCATGTTTTCCTTACCAGTTAATCAATCTGGTTCCGATTTGAGGTCTTTAAGTAATGATTTATTAAATAATTTGCATTCAAGGTTAATAGACCTTAAACTTATTATTATAGATGAAATATCTTTGGTAGGCTCCAAAATATTTTCCCAGTTGGACTCCCGTTCAAAAAATTTTTTTTAAATACTTCTCTGTTCGGTGGTATTTCTGTCATAGTTTTCGGGGATCTAGGATAGTTATCAACTGTAGGTGACCGTTGGATTTCCGAATCCAATTCTAATGATCCCTGCTTCATTGCTGTGGGACCTTTTCAAGTATTTTGAGCTCACAGAAATAATGCGACAACGGGAGGACCAATCGTTTGCTTCTGCTTTAAATGGCATCGGGAAATATGACAGCCGATGATATTAGTCTTGTCCGATGATACAATTCATCTATTTAGTACAAATGCGGCGACAGATAGTTATAACACGATAGAGCTAAACTCAATTCCGACACCACATTTAACTGCGGGTTGTAGACAGAGAATCTTACAAGCCGTTAGTAGCTTTAGGTCGTCGGGATTGTGCATTTCCCTTCTTCTAAAAACCACTGCCAAATATATGATTACGGTCAATGTAGATACTGGGGATGGATTAGTTAATGGGGCAACGGGCATTTTAATGCAAATAGATTTTGATGCATCCAGCACTCCCATCACTTTATGGATGAAATTTTCAGATGATATCGTAGGAGTACTTGCTCGCTCAAAGTGTACACATCGTACAGAAGCTTTCTGGACCCCAATTCAGAATATATTTAAAAGTTTCAATATAGAGGAAGTGAGCAAGTTTCTATTGACCGTAGGCAGTTTCCAGTTGTACCTGCATAAGATATAACTATACACAAAAGTCAGAGAGCTACGTATAGCAAAGTGGTGGTTCACACTATCTTTCGTATGCAGCGTGCTGCAATATACGTAGCTTATAGTAGAGCAACAACTGCTTCCGGTTTGTTTATCATAGGAGATTTTGTTCCTCCTTAGCCTCCGAAAATGACAATAAGGTCCAAAATGAGATAGAGAAATTGCGGACTGGAAAACTACTTCGAACACATTATGATCACTTAGTTAACAGTTCCGCCCTAGACATTTTCTTTCATAATACTGAAAGCATTCACTGTCATATTAAAGATATTCGATCAGATGAGTTAATTCTTCAGTCGTCTGTTCTATGTTTCGTTGAGGCCTCGACATACTCAAATAAAAATATTGAAATTCCAGGGTTTACTGATGTTGTCCGTCTTGATTGCGGTAATACCTAATGCACTGCGACCTAAGAGGGGAATCGTCATTTATATTAAGAATGCAATTTTAAACAATATATCTAATTGCTTAAGCGGTAGGAAAATATCTGGATTAGTCGTTTTTGAGTATGCAATATTTTGTTATAAGTCTGTAGGTTTTTTAATTATTTACAAAAGTCCATCTTATCCGCTTGGTTTGCTTAAAACAGAATTTGAGGATTTATTTGAGCAACATTCATTCTTAAGGGACAATTGCATCATTTTAGGAGATTTTAATTTATGCTTTAGCAAATTTGATAGATGTAGGACCCTTTACGATGAATTGCTCAGGAAGGGATTTAGATGT
This sequence comes from Drosophila montana, assembly GCF_035044405.1. Taxonomy (NCBI): domain Eukaryota; kingdom Metazoa; phylum Arthropoda; class Insecta; order Diptera; family Drosophilidae; genus Drosophila; species Drosophila montana. The sequence goes on along the minus strand of NW_026996123.1, from coordinate 1,935 downwards.
CTCTTAGATTTAAAAACGCCCACTACCAATTGGGGGTCTCACATTGATTGGGCTTTTTCAAATCTCTCCAGTGAGGATGTTAGCGCTAGGACACTCGAGACAGTGTATAGTTATCACAGTGGTTTCTCTCTAAGTGTTCAGGATAGGGTAAATTAAGTTTCTATATATAGGCCTACATAATTAAAATATGTTTACTTTAAACTTAAGAATTATTTTATGAATATAAATAAATAAATATGTAACCTACTTTTATACTTAAAAATAGTTTTGTGGTCTTGTTCTTGGGTTCAGGGTATTTTCTAGTTGGGCACCCCCGACTAGAGCACTCTTACTTGTTTCATGTAATGCCATAGGGTAGGTATAGGGCTTAGAATAGACTGGATTATCGATGTTTGTTTTTATTTCCTCCTTAACTTGAGTAACGAAAGTGAGATCTTTATCAGGTTTGTCAAAGAGACCTGGGCAATCTTTACCTTTAACTTAACGGTGAAATAATTTTCTTGCGTATTTATTATAGATTTTAAACTTTTCACAGTGAAGTGACCAATGATACCGTCAAAGGTCCCTAGTTCTGACAAGAGAAAAAATTGTATTTTACCACTAACCATACATATAGATACGACAAACAGTAAAATAATCGAAATATGAAAATTTGATGCAAGTGAACCTCATGAGTGCTTGTGACCATTTCGCTACGCCCAGAGAGAGTAAGACTGCTGAGTGGCAGCCGATCGCCGGCCTCGCCGACCTAACATTGGTTATGTGCCCAGAGTCACAAAAGTATTAATAAGGAAAAATGAGTCAATTTCAAATCGAAAAGTTAAATGATCAAAACTACGATGTTTGGAGTATACAGATGAAAAGTGTTCTAATTCACCAAGAAGTTTGGAATGTAGTCAGTGGCAAGCTGGAGGTCAACTCAGCTGCGACGAATACAGTTTTGATGGATGAAAAGGCGCTCACGTGCATTGTGTTTAATGATAATGTGGCGCAATTAAACTATGTAAAAAATGCACAGTCCTCTAAAGAAGCATGGGATAAATTACGTGAAGTGCATGTGCCTACGGGTCCAATTCATAAAGTTTCGATGTATAAAAAGTTGCTAAACAAGTCGCAATATATTAACTCGTTTATTGAGGTTATTGACAAGCTCACTGAAGTGAGCATTGATTTGCAAGACGAGTTAAAAGTAATTATGTTGCTGTCAAGTTTAAGCCCGGAATATGCGCGTTTCGTTGTTGCAATGGAGACAAGAGACTCATTGCCAGCTTTTGGTGTACTTCAAATAAAGTTATTGGCAGAGGCTGATTGAATATCACAAAATTGTGAAATAGGCAACAAGCATCAAGCATACTTCGTAGGCGCTCGTTCAGAGAAAAGAGAGCACAAGATCTAAGGTCGCGCAAAGAAAGGCTGGAAATTCAACGGAATATGTTTCAATTGCGGTAAATGCGGCCACAAACCGACGAAGTGCAAAGAGAAGCGAGAGAAACAAATGCAGTGCGAAAATCAAAACGAAGGACAACAGCAAAAATGCTCGTAAGCCGTATACCCAGCAATGCAAAAAGAACATGCAAGAAAAGCTAGTTAGTACCCGGACAGTGGCGCCACTACGCATATGTGTTTTGAGAGAAATTTGTTTGTGTCGTTTGAAGAGGAAACATCAACATAGCGGCAGATAAATTCATAGAATCGCCAGGCAAAGGAGTCGTGAAAATAAAAACGCATATTGCATGATGTTTTGTATGTCCCGTCGCTGCATATAAACTTCTATTCGGTCAGCAAAGCGTTCAAATTCGGACGTTCAGTTGTTTTCAAGAACAATCATGCAATGAACAAATGCTAAAACGGTTCAGTGTTACTAATGGCTGATTTAAACGGAAATTTGTTTTTGTTTGATGATGTGTTTCTCTCTGAATTGTTTTCAATGCAAAT
>NW_026996122.1:0-597 GCF_035044405.1 Drosophila montana | reverse complement strand
TTACTGCAATTTTAATATTTCTACTTATATTTTTTTACGATTTTATTTTAAATATATCACGCAAATTGAAAAAAGTTTGTGCCAAATGATGGCCCACTTACATTTTATTTGATCCTAGAAGGGTTGTATGTTCTACGTATAAAACTACTGATTCCCACGCTGCAGTCACGAATGCTTTTCGCAACGAAAAACGTTGGGCGCCAATTAGGATTTAGATAATAAGTCCTCGCGGATTATTTTGATAGAACTTTATTTTGATAATGATTTATAAAACACTAGGCCGACACGCCGTAGTGAGTGAGTTAAATTATACACGAAGTCGCTGGGCCGATGTGCCTCAGTGAAAGTCGAATTAAAAAACTAAATTTACAAAAGATTGATCAAAAATACCTAAGCTATTGTGTGCTTTCACAACGGCCGCTGGAATGCTTAGCTTGCGCCTCGTGCGCTGCCGTCGTGCAAGAACATCCGGCCCAGAGCTATGTCAGCATCTGCGGCTGGTGTTATATTGCATTTTGCTGACCCCTGTTAGCTCGTAAGAACAGTGCTATATCAGCATCTGGAGCTGGTGTCGTTGGCCTCTGTTAACTTACACAC